>NC_072739.1:103104772-103151125 GCF_026930045.1 Uloborus diversus
GAAAATCTTGTGAAATATGGAAAATAAAAAGATTAGTAGTTTTTTGTAACTGTTATATCGGTACCTGAGAGTCAGACGAACGTTTGTCTGGTGCTTGCAAAGGATGGGACTCGCGCTCTTTTAATCATGATAAAAAACTGAAAATGATTTTTTTTTCTCCAGAATTACGTTCACATGGCTCGATGCAGAATAGGCTTCTGCCCACAATGCACTAATAAACGGAAAATCGCTATTTTTGGATTTACAGAAGTGTGAAAATCATTAGAATATTTAACTTTTTTCAGTTTTCCTTGAATAATTCTATATATGCTTGCAATAACTTTTGAAGAGTAATTTGTTTTGTTGTTCCAATCAATATTTCACTCCTTTAGAGTAACTACTTTAAAGAGTCTTGAGGACATTGTTTTGTTGTATGTTGACAGTTTTGAAAGATAATAACATTTGATCCAAAATAATGAAATAATTAGCATTGCGTAAAAATGTATTTGATTTACTTTCGAATGAAAAAGAAATTTTAAAGTTATCTAGATACTGTGCTAGTTTTTCTTTTCTTTCCTCGGGTTGGTATCAAAATTATTTTATCCTTAAAGTAATTCTCAAGTTATGAGAAGTTCCCGTAAAGTATTTTCCCCGAATTGTATAACACAAAACGGTTAAAAAAACATGCTACCCATTGGATTGGAGAGTAATTTTTACTCTGGGTGTTGTATTTACATCATAGACGGCATAATGACCCAGTATCAGCCAGTGGCGGATCCAGCCGATTGTTTTGGGAGGGGCCATTCGAAATTTTTGAACAAACTCCCCAGGGCCGAATTTAGCTCCATGCCGCCCCTAGGCAAATTTGAAATCTGCCGCCCCCTCCCCCCCCCCCTAAAAGAAGCAAAATATCCTTGACTCAAAAAAACGTAAAAAAGTGTTCCCCAGATTCAAACTGTCAAACTTATGAAGAAATGATGGCGTTTCACATTCTGAGGCGCCCCGATGAAATGATCACAGTGATCTCCCAAAAAATTTTTGTTCTTAAAATTTTGCTGACGATTCGGCAAATACCGTGATTGAAAAACATTTGACTTTCATAAGATGTGTGAAAGTAATCATTATTAAATTACAAGAAAAAATTATCTCTGTGGAAAATAAAAGAATGCTAATATTTTACTGTCAAGAGTAACAATTAATTCAAAAAATATGTATTATAATAGCAAATTTGCCACCCCTGAAAAGTTTGCCGCCCTAGGCAGCTGCCTATTCTGCCTATTGGGAAATATTGCCCTGATAACTCCCCAGAAATTTTATTAAAATGAAGTTTTAAAAACTCAATTTTTGGGGTATCGAGACATTAGGTGAGGAGGTGGATTTAGGAATCTCCTTCAAAAATGTTTCAAAATTTAAATTTCCGAGAAATTTTTGAAAATTAGGAAACTAAAAACGCATTTTTGTCTATTTTCGATGATGTACGGAGAAAAGTCAGTTTTCGGGCGCTGGCCCCAAAATACTTTTTGAAAATAAAGCTTACAAAACAAAATATTCTGTCATTATACATTGAGAAGTTAGAAGAGAAGGGGTGCTCTCAGCTATCCAGCCTAAAAATGCACCTTTAGGTAATGTTTGCTTACATTTAAGGAAGTGTGAAGTGCTTAGAATCCTTCCTTCCTGGAAATATTTTCCTTTGAGGCTCTAAAAATTCGATTTTTAACTATATTTATACATATTTTAGAAAGGGATGGAAGATTCGTGAGCTCCTCCAAAGAACCTCCTTTTAAAGTTATCATCACGATATAAACTAGGGGAGGGAGGGGGTCCTCCCAAACTCGTTTGTAACTGAAGAACCAAAAAAATTCATTTAAGTTGCTTTTAAGCAAGTTAAGTGATAAGTGCTGGATAAGTTAGTTTCCGTTGACACTTTTTCCAAATAAAAGACTTAAAATGCAATTTTTTGCTACATTTCAAGGCATTTGTGACATAGCATGGGAAAAGGGGGTTCTCCTCCTAGTTTCGAAATGAAAGCCATAAAAACGACAATTTAGGCTCTCTTTGGTCTTGTGAACAATAGATATACTCTGAGAACTTCAGCATTTAGAGATCGTCCAAGTGTCTGTAGTTGGAATCAAGAAATGATGTAAAAGATAGAGAAAATTTTTGGAAATAAAAGTTTTGTTTTGAGAATAGGGATATAATTTATCTCCCAACTAAGGCCTATACTTCTTTTTCAGTAAAATACATGTGTTAAATTTTGTTACCTTCCCATAATATTTTTTTTCCTTAAAAAAATTCCTACAATCACTAGGCTTTGGGAGGGGCCATGGCCCCCATGGCCCCCCTCTAGATCCGCCCCTGGTATCAGCATGAAAAAGTGCTTGAGCAAAGTCCCACAATTAAAAGATTGATTTCCGAATGGAGACTTCATATTCACGCATGATGGAGCTCTGTGTCTTGAAACTTTATTTGTAACCAAAGTTTTGAATGAAAAAAATGTAAAAACACTTTCACGGCATGGAAATAGTCCAAATATGAGCCCAATAGTGAATATTTGAACTATTGTAAAGAAAAAAGTAAGTATTGTAAAGAAATAGAACTGCGCAAACAACAAGAATTGTCAGACAGAACTTAGAAGGACTCATCTAAGTTTGTCACCATGAGACTGCATGCCAGAAAGCTGGAGATCACTGAGCCGCTAAGCGTTTCCAGGGTGCACTATGAGGAGGACCTACGTTGCACCGCCAGTCACATTGCATCAATGTTTTTAATGACCCATACTGCATGCTCTGTAACCTTCGGGAACCTATGCGATTGTTGTCATCGGAAGCGCTGCCCCTTGCTCTGCTCCAAAAGAGCCAGTGGGAACGATACTGGGAGGCATTAGACCGAATATGGATCGATAGACTTTTCCCACTGCCATTCTTTTGTTTTTACATGTTATTTCTTTGTTGAGTTAATTTTATTTGGATGTCAGTATTGTCTTTTGTACCCGTCGTTGAAAAAAAAAAAAAAAAAAACCCACGACGGGGAAATATACAAATTAATTGCCAAAAACTTATGCCAAGACGTATTGAATCTTAAATAAAAAACAAGAGGATGCACTCTCCTTATTAAATGCATCAATATTTTCAAACAAAGTATTATTTCGATTCTCTAACAAGATTTTACTATAATTTCACAATTATTCTAATAATTTCTACACTTCTGTGCGTTAGTCTGACTCTGAGACAGGGGTGCCCACCTAGGGAGGTCAAGGCGCAGACTGCGCCATCGAAATGTTAAGGGGAGTTGTTTTGAGGGGGATTTTTCTGTTTTGGGGGTCCTCGCTGTGTGTGTGTGTGGGGGGGGGGCGTCTTTATGTTACTTGGAAGGTGGGTGCGCCTTTGTTTTTGGGGGGTGGGAGAACCTCTGCTCTGAGATACAGATGCTTACTCTTATACTTACTCTTATTTTCCAGAACTTTGATTATTAACAGTTTATTCCTAACCTTACTGAACTGACATAATTGGAAATATCGTCTAAATTTACAACCGCAAAAACTTTAGTCGAACAGGAATTCTTTGAATACAGCCGAGAATGTTTCTGGTCTTGTTCGAAAAAATTAAAAAAAAAAAAAAAAACACCCGCGTAATGGGGTTGTTTCTAAAATTTAAAAGTATTTTTCTCTGAAAGAGCATGCTTAAAAACATAGGATCTGACCATTTTTTAAATAATTTGTTTAAGTTTAATATTTAAAAAAAATTACTTAAGTCGGTGCGCTTTCATTGTTTATGCTTCTGTCTGATGACATCACAAATGATGAAATGCCATTCAGTGTTGCCATTCACGGAGTAAAATATTTAATTCGCATCTTCACTCACGTGTATTGGCAACGGTATAGTTGATAGCAAGCGTAGAGCGCACAATTTTAATTCGCTTCTTGATTATCATAACGTGGAAACGCGGAAGAAATATGCGCCAAACAGCATCATTTGTGACGTCATCAAGACCACGCTTTGTTTGAAAGAGCGGACATTAAAAAAAATTAATTAAAAAATAACTGTTGGGAAAATGAAAATATTTTCTAGGTCCAGTTATTTTTTTGCTTATTATATCAATTTCAGTGACAAAAAATACTACTTTTACTGAAGGAAACAACCCCATTTTACAATGGGGTGGTTCCAAAAATGTAATTTTGGACAAATCTTTGTTGATTTAATGAAGCGGTGTCGGGGGCACTGCCCAAGGAATTTTTAATGATGGAAGTTCTAAAAATGCAGTTGTAGGTCATTTCTGAAGACGTTAGAAGATGGGATTAAATTGGGGGACCATGCCCCAGAAATTTTTCTTTCTGGAACTCTTTAAAATATAATTGTGGCCACCTTTGATGACGTTAGAAGAAAGGAATAAATTGGGGACCCTGCCCCAGAATTTTCAAAATTAAAATTCCTAAAAAGCAATATTAAAAAAGGGAAAGTTTTAGGTACCTTCTTTGTAATTTTTTGGAATTGAAGTGTTTAAGTTTGCCATCATTGAGTTACCTTTTTAAATCTTCGATTTAGGAAAATTTCGAAGCAAAGTTCGAATCCCCCTCATCTGTTGCCCTAAGAGCATTGAAAGTGGTGCATAAATCGTTTTTAGGATGCTATACAAAGGGAAGGGGGTGAAAGATAAGACTTCAGTAATTTTTTTGACATTAAAGCTCCCAAACGCAATTTCAGATGATCTTCGATAATTTTAAAGAAACTGGGATTCGAAGGCTCTCCCCCCGGAAATTTTACAAATTTTGAACGCCTGAAATTGAATTACTTTCGATGTCCTGACAAGAAAAATAAGGTTCCGGGGCTCTCCCGGGATTTTTTTTTTTTTTTTTTGTAAATCAAAGTTTTAAAGCCCCAAATTTTAGGCGATTTTTGATGATATTGGGATGACGAAGGATACGAATCCCTCCCTCGAAAATTTTTCTAAATGAAACCCCTAGATAAACAAACGTGGACCATATTTGAAAATGATAAGAATAGAAGGTTTTCAGGACTCTACCCAGGAATTTTTTTGCTATTGCTCCAAAATCTCAATTTTAGACGGTCTTGAATCTTGAATGATATTATAGCCCTAGTGGGCCCCAAAACCACTACAAAAGCTGTTCAAACCAAGTTTTATTTATGGAAAAAATTAAAAAATTGAATTAAAACAAAGCTTAAAATTGCCGACTCCCCCCTCCCCCCCCGAACATTTCAGATCTTACGATCCTTCACAAAAACTTCTCTTGACTCTTTTTCAGGATCCCTTATGGTCAGGACTTTTTCCTTCTTTTCCCTTTTCTCCACTTTTTGCTCAGTGCCGTCCCAAGGTTTGGTTTTCTCACGTGGAAAGTGGGTCGTGGTCCCCCTTTTTTTCCACTTATAGGCCGATTACTGAATTGGCCATGGCCTAGGATTCCTGCTATTTGGGAGCCCCAAATTTACTAAAACTGTTTTAGCAAATAGCAAAAATTGTAATGTTTGGCTACAAGAGGGCCCTGAAAAAATGTCTGGTATGGGGCCCCCGATATCTTTAACGGGGGTTCCACGTCGATAGGGTCTGAGGTTCTAGGGGGCCCCAGAACTAATATAAACTTTTCAAACTAAGTTTGATTTACGGACGTTTTTTTTAAATAAAATTGAATGAAAACAAAGCTTGAAAATTTTCCGGCCCCTCCTGACTTCGAGCCCCCAGCGTTGCGGGATTGTACGTAGTTACGCTAGTGAAAGAAAAATACTTTTATTTAAAATATGCTGTGTGCTATATGTGTGTTTTGTGTTCTTTTTAAATAACTAAAAAATCTATGTAGAAGTCAAAAAACGAAAATAGTTAAATTAATTCATCCTGTTTGGCGGGCACGGGCCCCTGGGCCCCCTTAAATCCGCTACTGGGGATGGGGGGCGACATTGGTGGGAATCGAACCTCTTCTTTCTGTAGAAAAAGGCAAGTGTTCTCACACCACCACACTAGAGTGACTCTATGGCCTCTTTTAAAGTGACTCTAGTGCGGTGGTGGTTCTCACCGCTCGGCAACGGAAACGCCTTCGAGATCACTGGTTGCGGTTCGCGAATCAACCTTACGCTTTTTAATAATTTGTAAAACCCATTTTGGCAACACATGCAGTTCTGTTGGTATGTATGTTCGTTAACAAAATGGTTGACATAGGAACGCCGAGTCGTCACGAGAAAAGTCTTGGGTTATTAACCACCAAATTCGTGTCTCTGCTTCAGGAAGCAAAAGATGGGGTCCTGGATCTGAAAGTGGTGAGCTTCCGTTCTTTTGTAAAAACTTGATTGTAATGATTTTTTTAAAGGAACGTTACCTGTCGTTAAAGAGACCATAATGGCGCCAGTTTAAATGTCGCTTAAATATACCGCTGTTTCGTTGTATGATCTGTGAGTTGTCAGACTAATTTCATTAAGTATTTTCGATTTGATAATTTTATTTTCTTCTTGAAAAGTATTTGATTGTTGTCTCAACGGTTCCGTTTGTACGTGTTTTTATTGTCGTGGTTGTCATTCTGATTTTTCGAACTTCTGGCCCCAATGTTTACAAACATGACCACTCGGGAGGAATAGTGAGCCACGTTTTTGAGTTTAAGTCGACGATTTTCAATTCCTTTTGATTTTATATCGTTATTTTGCTCCCAAACACTTTCGATTTTATTTAGTCTGAACTTTTTTTTTTCATTTTGATGGATCAATTCCTAAAAATCGAAACTTCGAAGATCATGACTAGTAATCTGTTGGAACTGTTATATTTTGCGCTTATTTGGATTTCCCGATTAAATTGAAAACTATATACTACTGATTAGGATTCACAGAAGAATAATTTATTTATGTACTATGCAATGCATGAGCAATTATTTTTAAAATGTAGGAAGCGTTTGCATTTCAATGCAATTCTCTTACATTTACGAAGTTTTCTTCATATTGTCGCCACAACAATGTAGAAATTCTATAGACAGTTTATGTATTGTATTACACATCTTTTCTTTCAAAGGAAACTCAAACATTTAATTCAAAAGGTTCAAATTTTCACATCACAGTTTCAAAACAATGATGCTAAGCATTTTTGAATGGAAATCAAGAATCAAAACTTGACTGGTCCTGTGTGTGTGTAGAAAGGATCCAATACGAGATCTAGGAAATGTAGACGAACATACGAATGCTGTTTGCATAAAATTTTCAGACAGTTATGATATTTTTTTACAATTTTCTAAGATTAAAAAATGTATTGTACTGCTAAATCTAACTTAAAAAAGTTAATATATAATAACTACTAAAATGGGGCAGGTTGGAACACACGGTTTTACAGTACAGAAAAAGCTTATTTCATTATACTTTATGAATTTGATAAAGGGTTTAAATGAACTAAAATTGAAAAAAGGGCTTCTGCTCTTGAGACAGCAGCAGAAGATTTCAATTAGAGAGGCTGCTAAAACATATGTATTCAGTAAAAGAACTCTCAAGATAGTATAAGTAAATTTAAATTGAACGAAACCTAATGAAATTTTTTGGGCTGTAAGTTTATAAATAAAGATTTTTTAATCAATTAGTATTAGTATTTTTTATTCATTTCAATTTTTTTTTGCTAGTGTCCCAAGGTACCCCCACCTAGTGGGGCAGGTTGGGAGGTTGTAATGACTTTTTAATTTTAACTATGAAAATTTATTTTGATGAAATAATGGAGTAAAACAAAATTAAATTGAAGCAAAAATGTCTAAATTGCATGTTCAGTTCAGCTAAATTTGTTGAAAATTGATTTGAAAATTAAATTTCTAAAAATCAATAATAAAAAGTGTCCCAAGGTGCCTTACCTTCTCCTAATCTTCAACGTGCCCTCCTTGCCCCTTAGAAGTTTTAACAAAACTTTATCACGAAAGCAAACGTTTTTTTGAAAGAGGTAAAGATTCACATAAAGCTTGGCTTTGAAACGTCACCCGCTCGTTTCAATCACGTTGACTTCTGATTTGAGTATAAATCTGAATATGTTTAGAAACTAAACTCATAAGAGTTTTCATGAATTAAAAGATTATTATGAAAAAATTATTCTTGGATTTTGTATGCAGTCTAGTGTACCAAAAAGTAAAAAAAGCACCTTTTCTAAGCAATATATATCTGGGTTGTATCTGCTTTATAGTAATTTTCATAAATGACCCAATATAAGTTACATATTGTCTCTATCTGTATAGTTGCTATATTATTAATTAAAATATGATAAATTGGTTCAAAAATGGTTGCGTTATTGCAAAACTTAGAAAACTCAAATTAATATTAGGATGAAATTATAAAGGAAACAAGTAGGTTACGTTTCAAGGGTGCATTGAAAAATGCAAAAAACAGGCCATTGCGCATTGATTTTTTTTTCCTGACAATTTATTGGATTGACCATTATCTGTAAACTTGTTTTTTTTTTTTTTTTGTATACATTGAGAGTATACTTTTCTTTAACACTTAGATACAATTATTGTAAATGATTATATTATTAAAATCACAACATTTATTTCTGTTGTATGTTATCAAAACCAAGGATCGCCCTAAAGATTTTAAATTGTTCGCCAGTAAATTTCCCAAATTTTTAAAGTGTTAGCCAAATTTCCAAAGTCAGTCCAAGACTAACTTTTCTCATTTTAATGTATTTTTGTCTGCAGAAATATTTAATCAGAGAGTGAAGTATAACTTAATTTTTGACAATTTTTTGAGGATATGGACGGGTATATCCAGGAATTTTTTTCCTTTTTTAGGAATTTTGTGAGAAAAAAATGCAAATTAAGTAGTTTTTCCACAAATTATATGTAATTTTTCAAAGGAAAAATGACTAAAAACAACTTAAAGTGATATTTATCATTCTTAAAAATGTTTGAGAGTAGAAATAAAAGCTTTTAATAAAGTAAAGACTGCATTCCTATCTTACTCCGATGTTTCAGACGTCGAACACAATGAAACTAACGCGCCATTCAACAAAGCATCCGCCAACAATTTCTACTCGGTAGCAACACTGCGCCCTCAATATCCGATCAGCGAGAGGCAAACGTCATCCTTCCACCGATCCGATGGACAGTAACGCTCCAATCCGATTTTAATGCACATGCACACACCTCATTCTGCTCGGAGTGGTCTGAGGATAAAACAACTCTCAGTGATTGCTAATCTGGGAGTTTTGTGAAAGGTTCGTTTTTAGGGGTCCGAATTTTGTGAACGGACCTAATTTTTATCTAGACTGACATTTGACGGGAGATTATTTTTCTTCTGTGTATATTTTGGTGAAATTTCTGTTCGCCAATAAATTCGCCAAATTCGAATTTTTTTCGCCGAATTTATGGTTTTATCGCATTTGGCGCATTGGCAAATGCTTAACTCGGTCCCTGAAAACATTCTATTTTAAAACCTCCTTTTTCTCGGTTTTATCAGTATTCTGTAAATTAAAAGATATTTTTTGGCATTTCTTAATTGTCAATAATTGTGTTTTTAGGCAGCTGATACACTTGCTGTTCGACAGAAAAGAAGAATTTATGATATTACAAATGTTTTGGAAGGAATTGGTTTAATAGAGAAAAAATCAAAAAATAGTATTCAATGGAAGTAAGTATAGTAAAAGAAAGTTTTAATGATATGAATTTGATATAAATTATGCAGCTTGCTTTATTGACTATTTTGATTTTTTTAGATTTAATTTAATATGGAAATTTGTGTGGGAATTTTTTTAAAAAACGAAATGCTTCTGCAATAATTTGCTTTTTTTGTGATGTGCCAGCTGTTCCAGTCTAATACAAAATTCCGTTAATTATAGTACTTTTCTGCTGTAAAACCGAATAAAACTGCTCCCTAAAGTGTGGTTTTGTATTTTTAAATATTGCAGGGTCCCTTCATCATCTCTGTAAGTTTTTCCAGATTAAGCATAAAATTTCTATATGTAAGGTGTTATTTTTGCTTTTCTGAGGAAATCCAGATTTTTTACACATTTTAAAACTTGATTGCATCTGTTCTTTCTGCAAAACGTCATTTTAGTTTATTATGTAATTCTGCTATCTTGACATTGATAATTTTGTTCTTGCAATTTTTTTTCAACCATTCTTATATTTTATTTTTGATAAAAAGAGGACTTGTATTGTATGCTCCTCTTTTTGCCACGCCCACTTGAAAATATCAATCCACTTCCGCTGAAACTGATTCAAGCCAAATACTGCCGTGGGCAAGTAAACAGCAGTATCTACAGAAATCAGTTTTTGAGATAATTGAAGAAATGTATGCTGGATTCAAATACTAGCAATAGGAAAATGTTTGGACATTTGCAATTACTCCCCTTTACTTGCCCGTGGCAGAATTCTACTTGTAAAAATTAGTATTGTTTTACTGGCCTCTATTTTGGGGCTTCTTAAGATAAAAAAAACATAATATTAATCTGTAATTTTTATTTGGGACATTTAGGATGGCAATAGAATAAAAAAAATCGGGTAATTCTAATGTTCTGCTTATGCATGTGCAAATGCAGATAATGCAAGTTTCTCAATTTTTTTTTTGTTTTTTTTTTTTTGTTTTTTGTCTTTCTTTAATTTAAAGTATGTTTCTGTTGTGATTTTTTTTTGCATGTTTCATTATTTTTTACTTCTATTTCTAAGTTATTCTTTTATTAGATTGCATTTCAACTATTGCATAGAGGCCATAATCCATTATCCGATAAGGTAGAAGAAGAACTCTATGATTTTTTAGAAAAAGAGCGGGAAGCCGGGCAAGCAGTCAGCAACAAACTGCTTACCAAGCAAGCAATAAAAATTGGCCAAAAGCACAAATTGTAGATTACAACATAGGCAAAATGTACCAGACAATAAGCCACTTTGATATGCGGACCAATCAGATGAACAACCCGAAAGATGAATCGTCCATTCGTATCACGAACATCGGGTGCAAGGAAGCGGAGCTTCACAGTTGCATTGTGCGTCCGCACTTCAGGGCAATTTGTTGCTCTTTTATTTAAAAAAAAGTACGAGCTGAAGCCCATCTCGCAATTAAAGCATTTGAAGTACATTTCCAATTTCTGAAAAATGTTCGAAATTGTCCATCGAAATTCAAAGCAATTGTATTTCCTGTTAGGAAAGTAAACAAGCATCATATGCTGATATTTATTAGATGAACTGTGATAGGACCTCTGCTCTATTCAAACTGACAGAATTTCAACAGAAGAAAAAGAAAGAATTGTAGTTCCAATAACTGATATGCAAGCTTTGAAAAAATAATCTAAGAGGTGAACTTGACATTTTCAGAGCTTGCTGCTAGTAGCAGAAGGAAATAAAAAATGCATTCCATTAGAAACTACTAAAAAATCAGTTGCACACATTATTTTGTAATATTAAAAAACAAACAGGGTTCGTACGCTCCTTCAAAACTCCTCCAATACTCCTTCATTTCGGAAATTTTTTTATCTCTATTATTTTTTTATTTATGACACTTTGATTTTTCGAAAAACCCTCTTTTTTTCAATCCTTGCTTACCAATCTACAAATTCATGTCAGCTCATTTCAAGCATAATCATGATCAATTACTACTTACTAGACCATCCCCAGTAAGAAAACCCCATATTTAACTAGTTAGAATCTGAAAAATGTCATTATTTCATAAGTCAAATTTTATTTAAAAATTCATAAAAATATGATCCCATTGAGATCCCAACTTGAAACTTTGCACAAATAAAGATAAAATACACACAAATTTTTGAGAATTTTTTAAAAAAAAATTCAGTATACCTTTTCTGAGAAATTTAAAATTTAAATTTCATTTTTTAAAAATTAAAAATTTTCTGAAATTAGTCATGTTGCATATCCAATTAAACAGCAACTAATGTACTTTAAAATGCTTTTTACATAATCTTTCTATCTATATTTAGTGCTGAGTTATTGTCCATTTTATGTTCAAACATCCATGAAAAAAAAAAGGGTTTTTCGAAAAATCAAAGTGTCATAAATAAAAAAAATAATAGAGATAAAAATCTAAAAATTTGGACTTCTGATTACCTCGAAGGGTACAATCGATGAGCCAAATTTCAAAGAAATACAAAAGGGTGAGGGGGAAAATTTCCCAAATTTTGGATCACTTGACATGGAATGACCCTATAGTAAATATATTTGCAATTAAAAAAATGAATAAGTTTTATGCAGCGCGATCAGACTGTTATCAACGTTCAACGTATTTTATCAACGTTCACGTGTAAAATGAAAAAAAAAAGTTTAGAATCGGAGTGGTTATTTGTATAAACTAAAGCAAAGCGTTGTTTAGACTAATACAATGGGTGAACTTCCGCTTTCAGTGATGCTAAAGGGATGAAAGTTCATTCCCAAAACCAATATTTAGTGTCAACAAAGCCCATTCTAACTCTAGGCCGCTCTTTTCCGAAAATTTTCATGTTGCAGGCGAGTAATTTGTGTCCACATTAAAATATTCATTACTCATGAAAAACTCGCGTTATAGCCATTTCGTGTAAGTCGGATGGCGTTGTAGCGGGATCCGACTGTACTCCTTCAAAATCTCATTTTACTCCTTCAAAACTCCTTCATTTTATTTCTGAAATTGAGTACGAACCCTGACAAATATGCTTAAATTTTTATTTTTTACTATTTTTACTGATTTTTTTAAAAATTCCTTTGTGTTTTTTTTTTATTAAAAAGTGAATTTCATCATAACAAATCTACTTTTTAGTGACTTATTATTTAAAAGAAAATAAACTAATTTCAGGGGTGCTGGACCAGGATGCAATACAAGAGAAATATCAGACCGCTTAGTAGTTTTGAAGCGAGAATTAGATTTCCTAGAACAAAAAGAAAAGGAATTGGACCTTCATCAGCAATGGATTATGCAGAGCATATGCAACATAAGAGAAGATCCTGAGAATGCTGAACTGGCATATGTTTTATATGATGATATATGTAATGGTTATGGTGATAGCACAATGATAGCAGTTGAAGCTCCATTAGGAACACAGCTCTCAGTTTCCACAACAGATCAGGTTTGTTTAACATTCATTGAAAATTTTGGTGCATATTTGGCTGGGAAATTAAAATTTTTAGTTAGTGGCAGGTATATTTTTTAATCATACTACACACCATAATTCATATCGTCTGCAAAAATGGGTAACACAAGTACTGTAGATAATGAAAATATCAGATTATCTGAAAAAGGGTTTAAATTGTATAGCTACGAGGGCGAGTCAAATGAAAGTGAGCCAACCTACCCTGCGCAATAATGGCTCAGTCCATCAACCGCGACGCATGCGCGCAGCACACAGGCAACCCTCATTTACAAAAGTGATACGTAAGTGTGAGGATAATAGTTCTTTAATGTTCCCATAATCCGGGTTGAAATCGGTTCGTGACATAATGGACGCTCCAAGAGATGAACAGCGTGGTGTGGTCAGGTTTTTGACTGCTGAAGGTGTTTCCCAACACGAAATTAGTCGCCGTATGGCTGCCGTGTACGGTGAACATTGCATTTCATTGGCCACTGTGAAGCGTTGGTGCAAACGGTTCAAAGAAGGATGTGAAAGTTGCAAAGACGATCCAAGACCGGGCCAAAGCCACCGTGCAATCACCCCCAACACAATTGCACAGGTTGATGAGCTGATTAGACAAGAACGGAGGATAAGCATCGATGAGCTGGCAGAGCATGTGAACATCAGTCACGGTTCGGTTCACACCATAATTCATGACCATCTCGGTTATCGGCTCTTGTGTGCTGAATGGATGCCCAAGATTTTGAACGACCGCCAGAAGACAGAGAGGTTCGGCGCTGCCTTGACTCATCTGATCCGGTATCACAATGAGGGTAACGACTTCTTGACTGCAATTGTGACAGGGGACGAATCATGGTGCCACCACTACGAGCCTGAAACACGCCGGCAGAGCTTACAGTGGAAACATTTGAATTCGCCACCCCCAAAGAAAGCAAAGGCCGTCATCTCCGCAGGTAAGGTGCTGTTGACTTTTTTTTTCGATCGTCAGGGGCCATTACTGATCGAATTTGCTAAACCTAGAGAGACTATCAATAGTGCCCGATATTGCGAAACGCTGGATCGCCTGCGTGTCTCTATCAAGAAGAAACGACCCGGAAGATTGACGAATGGGGTCATCTTGCTGCATGACAATGCCCGTCCCCACGTCGCTGATGTGGTTAAGACAAAACTGGCGAAGTTCAAGTGGGAAACGCTGCATCATCTGCCCTACAGCCCCGACCTGTCGCCTTGCGACTTTCACATTTTCGGGCAATTGAAAAAACACCTAAAGGGAACCAGATTCGTGTCGGACGATGCCGTGAAGGAGTCAGTTTCAGAATTTTTGAAGCAGCAACCCAAGGAGTTTTATGAGAATGGAATCACGCGACTCGTTAGTCAATGGGACAAATGTTTAAATGCCCATGGTGATTACTTTTAAATAAAGTACTCCTTTTGTCATATATTCGCATTGGCTCACTTTCATTTGACTCGCCCTCGTAATAAGTTATAAATTATCTTTGCTTAAAAACAGTTGTATTGTACATATAACATTATACTAACTGAAAAAATGTACAGTATGTTCATTATTGTAAAATAGTTGTATTTTCTATGCCGAAGGAGATAAAAGCAGTGAAGAAAAAGTACTTAAGTAAAACCGTCTTGCTTAGCTAATCCCCCCCCCCCAAAAAAAAACACTTTACTCTTTAGTAGCAAATGTAAAATAAAAGTAACTAACTACAAATTTACTGTTTTTAAAAAAAGTCAGTCATTTGTTTTTGTCCCTTATTGCAGAAACACATTTACTGCACTTTTCTTAACATCTGTTTCTAAGCCAACTGTGCACCATCTTTTGTATTCACATTTTTTCCAAAGAGGGCACTTGGTAGTAGCAAACATTTGGGGGGGGGGGGGCTAGTTTTTTTAACTCCCTCCACCCAAGAATAATATTTTAGTCAAACTATAATTGAGACTTCTAGATCTGTAAAATATTTGCTTCAGCATCACATGTCAAAGCATCACTGTTATACTGGTCAGGTGGCTGTAAATTAAAAAATATTTTATTAAATTTCATATGAGTTCGTCCAATATGTTCACTCTTAATATCACTCTTGAAAAGATGGGGGGGGGGGGGGGCTCTAATAGGGGCGCATGTTTTTAAAAAAGGACCCATTTTGTTGAAAACTCTTTCCCCTGTTTTATGAGATGTCAGCAGGACCTCCGAATTAGATTAGTATGTGCCCTGTTATTTGCGCACAACGAGCAATGTACAAAAATCTTAAATAAATCTTACTACCAAACGGTACAACCTTTAGGATCACAGATTGAGACCAAGTCCTAGATATAGGTCAATTCTCACTAGGTATGAGCCCAGGTAAAGCAGTTTGACTGCATAAGCCCTAATTCGGCCTCTACGGGGGTCCAAAGTTGATAATTTGGACCCAGAATTGCCATGGAGTTTATCTTAGAATTATCATTTTTACTCCTTTTTTTGCTGTTGTACTGCAGTATGATCTATTTGCATGTACTTACCTTTAAATTAATTACGTTGAACACTAATTTTTAATAGGTGGTTCTCAAATTTAAATTGGGCACTGCTTTTAATTTCAATAACTTAAATGCCAAAATAACGTAATTACAGGATGTTTATCGTTCGCAAATGAAACTAATTATTTTTCTTCTACATTAATTCTCCACTAGTAATCAGTATTTACTGTTTGCTAATGAAGACATTTACTTTAACTGGATATTAATTGTCTGCTTTCAAAGATATTCCACAATGATGAGCAGAAAGTGGAAGAGGAGAAAAAACTCTAATTTATTGCACATGGCACATAAAAAAAACAAAAATACAAGATCCTTGCGATTTTCCAAGTAACTTAAATTGTGCCTATAAATAAATAGGGGTTCTTCCTTCAACTCATTGTACTAACAAAATGTGCCAAATGTGTTGGGACATCGAACATAGTGTCAAAGTCTGAAATTCCAATGAAAACACCATTGCATTTCCGAGCCCAAACTAGCAGCTTTGGACTCTTGTTCCAGCTAAACTAGGTCTTATACATTAAAACTGCTTAGGCCGGACTCATATCTTGTGGGAATAGACTTATATCGAGAATTTCGTCCAAATCCGTGTCCCTCAAGGCCGGGCCGTTTGGTCGTTAGTCAAACAATATTGTATAAATTTTCAATTCAAAGTCGTATTTATGACTAGTGAGTTTTGTTTGAGAATCTGAATGAACAGTTTACAGTCAAGCACTCTGGGTACTTAAGTATGTTCAAATTTCAGGGCATTGCTTTTCATTTTAATTATAAGAAGAGAAAAGAAACATGGCTGTGAGTCGTAGATCAAGTTGATTCCTGTCCTTACTAAAAAAATAAACGTAAAATCGCATTGAAAATTAAGAAAAAATGTATCAAAGAAAATAAAAATATATCCTATTAAAATCCATTAAAAAACTCATTGCCCTCTTCTAAATGCTTATTAATTTATGACCTTGAAAAGATGGTCTCAGGAGAAGCAGTGCTTTACTCTGGATGCCTCATAAAATGAATGGGGTTTCAGTGATGTGTGGTCGTTTATTAAAAAGGCTTGGATTCTGGTAGAGTTATAAATTCTGCTGATTTGTATTTCCTTTTTTCCTAGAATTGTTTTTCAAAAATAACATCCTTACTTAAGCATTTAGTTCCATAAATTGATAATTTTTGGCCTTTTTTTATTTTGCCCTCAAGACAAAAAGAGACAGATATGTTAACTTTTGATGGTTTTAATTGCTGATATTGTCCCTTTTTTTAGGTTGATGAATTTGAAAATCCAGCCAACAAATTTCAACTACACATGGCATCATCAACTGGACCTATTAATGTGTTATTAGTGAATAAGGATGCTAATACCAATGCAACTCTTACCAATATTGCATCACAGGTAAATAATTGGGTATTTCCAAATGTTTCACTGTAATGATAATTTGGAATTTTATTTATAGTTATATTCAGATATGTAACATTTTAATTTTCAACAAAACTGTTTCGAAATAATGGCTGTTTTTTCTTCTTGTTTTTCGCTAAATTATTGAATTTCTCTTATCACAAATAATGTTAAAATGACCTTCTGAAATTGGGTTTGGTATTTAGTAGGAAAGAACTTTTCTTGTGAGCATATGTACTTAATAATAAAATTTAACAAACATCTTTTTCTTTTTTTTTTTACATCTGATAAAAAAACTGAACTAATCTAATTTTTTTATGCTTTCTTCCATTAATATCAAAATAACTTTTTTCATTTCACATTCCATTTGAGGGCAGTTCTCAAAAGGTGGGAGCAAACACAGACCTCAACTTTGAAGCTTCAACACCAAATAACTTTCATTTTAATTAACCCAAAAATTTTTGAGTTAAATTATAATACTGTATAGAGACAAGAATTGACATAAATTATGGAAAAAATGCTCTTCAAATGCCCTTTAAAAAATATAATTTTTACTAAAATGCACAATTTTTGACATAGCAAAATGTTAACTGAGCAAATGTGCCATTAAAAATTTTTTTAAAATTATTTCCATACATTAAAAAAAAAAAAATTAAAGGTATGAATCTTACACTTAATAATTTTTTGTTAATATTTTACACAAATAACAAAAGTAAAGACAGATTATTTACTTTGTAAACGATTTTAGAAAAAAGTAAGTTTGAAATGTGATGTATGTCCAAAAGTTACGATCTTTACAATGCTATTATTTGAGAACTAAGTATATGATGTTTTCATTTTAAAGGTATTTATCGATCCGCAGAATCAATTTTTAATTGTTTGAAAGTGTTTTCATAAGCTTTTATGCAGTATCTTGGAAGAAAAGTAATTTTTCTTAAACATACATGTGAGATATCCAAATGGCGTTACGATCTTGACGCCGATAATTCTGTCTGTTTATTCATAATTTTTGATGATCCACTGTCTTCTAACCTCAATAAAAAAGGTTATTATAATGTTATGTTCTTTAATCCATTGGTATTTTGCATAATTAATATGTTACACATTGAACAATACATAAATTACAGTGGAAACATGGCTGGCTATGATTGTAACAAAAGCCATTTTGCGCTAAAATCGCCAAGAAAACCTCCGTTGGCGACAACACAGTATACGAAAAGCTAAAGGTTACCAGAGGAGAATTCCAGTTCGACAAATGTAGTTTCGGTAGTTTATCGTCAGTTGCACCAGTTTTGGTGACTTTATCACCTGCGTGAGCAATTTTTTTTTCCTCCGCTTTTATTATTTTAGGATTTTTTTTCTCTTCTTTCTTTTGGAAACATAATTTAACGATCTCCAAATAGAAATACAAATTTCTTTTTTCAATAATTTTTTTTAGACACTGTTTTAATTCTTATGGCATTAGAAAAATTATTCATTATTAAAACTGATGTCACTTTTTACATTTTTTCTTAAAGCATATTTTGTTTATTTTTCCTTTAAAAATGTATATGTCATATTTATTTGTCTCCATTTTTATTCCTTATTTGTCCCAATAAATCAAACAACAAGTTAGTATAGTTATTTCCATGAAGCTTTTTTTTACCTTTCATCAACTTCTTCAAAATCATTCCAAAACTTTATTATACACTGGTGTAAGAAATTAAGAGAATTTTCAGATTTGGTCAATCATCTCCAGAATTACTGGTCCGATTTTAATGAAATTTGGTATGTGCATACATAGAAACAATACAAAACAATTAACCCTCAAAAATTTAAAATACACATGCATGATCATAAATAACACTCGTTAGAGTCGGATGGCATGAAACAGCGGTTGCAAAATTGAACAACAAAATGGGTTAGTAGGACGGATGGTCCCCTCTAAGTGACATATAGGCCTCGTAGTGTGGCTCCATACTTGAAATAAAGCAGTTCATGGGATCCTTAAGCGATTATTTCCACTCGTTCAACAATGCTGTTCTCAGGCTATGGATGGTCCCCGGAGGGGTGTTGCGAGTTGCTATTGCCCTCCCAAGAGCGTCCCAGACATTTTCTATAGGATTAGAGTCTAGAGATCTGCTTGGCCAATCCATTGAATAAATATCCACCCCTTCCAGAATTTGTCGACCAGAAGAGCTGTATGTGGCCTTGTGTTAACATCCATTAAAAATAACTCAGGGTTAACAGCGCCCCTCAAGAGGTGAGAATAGAGCTCCAAGACTTGATCCCTATACCTCGAAATTGTCACAGAGTCTCTCTCAAAGACATAGTGGGGTGTGCGGCCATCCAACATGATGCCTGCCCAGACCGTCAAACCACCACCACCATAATGATCGATTACGCCGATAGTGGAGATTAGGAATTAGGTTCCTGCTTCTATCCATATAAATGTAGGACAATAATAGTCGTTTAAGCTGAAACGGGACTCGCTATTTACCCTCCAATGTCTGGGAAGTCGACCATTATGGAGGAGGATGGTTTGATGGTCTGGGCAGGCATCATGTTGGATGGCCGCACACCCCTCCACGTCATTGAGAGAGACTCTGTGACAGTTGCGAAATATAGGGATGTGATCTTGGAGCCCTATGATCCCCTCTTGAGGGGCACTGTTAGCCCCGAGTTAGTTTTAATGGATGTTAACACAAGACCATATACAGCTCTTCTGGTCGACGAATTTCTGGAACGGGAGGATATTCACTCGATGGATTGCCCAAGTAAATATCTAGACTCCAATCCTGTAGAACACGTCTGGCACGATTTCAGGAGGGCAATAACAACTCGTAACATCCCTCCGAGGACCATCCATAGCCCGAGAACGGCGTTGTTGAACGAGTGGAAATAATTGCTTAAGGATCCCATGAACTGCTTTATTTCAAGTATGGAGTCACACTGCGAGGCCTATATGTCTGTTTGAGGGGACCAAACACTCTACTAACCCCCCTTTTTTTAGTTTTGCAATTGCTCTTTCATACCATCCTACTCTAACGAGTGTCATTTATGATCATGCTTGTGTGTTTTAAATTTTAATTGGTTATTTGTTTTGTATTGTTTCAATGTATGCACATGCCAAATTTCATTAAAATTGGTCCAGTGGTTCTGAAAATAATTGACCAAATCTGAAAATTCTCTTAATTTCTTACACCAGTGTATATAAAGAGCAGTATGTATAGCCATTCAAGTACTTCATTAATATCCTCTTTATTATTAAATTGCGAAATTCAAAAAGTAGTAAATAAAATTTTCATTGGAAAAGTTAAAAATCAGATAAGCAATTGTGAAAAATGGTGAAACTTACATTATGATGATGTCCAAAATTGATTACCTACAGACTGCTGATTTAATTTGCCAATGAACAATTTTTACAAATACGTGCTGTCTTTTAATGTTCATATATTGTGTTCTAGGTATGCATACTATAGAATAAAAGCAAAAGTGATGTCAAATTTGAAAATTTTTGAAATTGCTCAAAGTTATTTTTTTTGTTCCCACCTTTTGAGAACTGCCCTTGAAAAAAACTGAAATTATTGTTGCTATTTTCCATTACTTTATAATTATATTTAATCTTACTTGTTGTTGATAAACTTATCATTTTTATATATTAGTTCATTTGCTAAAGTTCTGATTGGCCATACCTCTCTTTTCATATGATCAAGGTCATGAGATGAAAAGCAAGTAACAAGTCCAGTTGTCTCTTCTGAGAGAAAACCTTGCTAGAAAATTAGGAACGACAGCTCAGATGCAAATAAATCTGAAGTTACAAGCTATACACCTGCTAGTCTACTTTAAAATCAGGACATAGCCATGCTCAGGGCGTCCTACTTTTTCCTACTTAAGTAGAAATGTCCTACTTTTCATCAAAGTAGTTGGAATTCTAAATCAAAATACTTAAATAAGTTTCACTTCATAGTGCACATATTTTTTGTTTTCTTTCTGTGGCTATGTTTCATTTTATAATTTTTCATTCTTCGTCATAATATTATAATAGTGATTTTTGAGAATTTGATACATTGCTCTTTTTACTCAGGGTCTTTAAATAAGATTTTGCTTTCTGAAAAGAAACGTCCTCTTCCCTATTCTGATCATTGCTGATAGTTACATTAATTTTTCTAGTCTTTAATTTTTTTTGCAAAAAAATAAATATTATTCACTAATAATAAGTATATAATATATCATTGAAAAAACATTAATTATTTTGTTGTAGGCCCTTGCGTCAACAGTAGATGTCCCAAGCACATCCTGTGCCCCTTCACAGCCTGCACCTTCTACAGTTGAATGTGTACCGAAAGAAACTATTCCAGAACCTCCTGTAACAAAGAAGGAACCTGAAGTTCCAAAAGCCCAAAGTCCTGTCAGAACCTATAGCAGACAGACGAGGCAAGCTTCCATCGGAGTCAAGAGAACTATTGCTGCAGTGATGAGTGGTAGCAGATCTTTACAGAAGAAGAAAGAGCTTGAGGTGATGCTTTAATGTTATTAGTATTCAAGTCTTGATCAATCTTTCATAAGAGTTGTATAACTAAGTTTAGCAGAAAGTAAACAACTTTAGAAATTTCTGAGCTATGCTTTTAAATAGTGCGTACAATCTGGGTGTTGAAAGGGAAATTGAATGTGTGAGTTCAGGTGTTTAGGAAAGCGGAGGAAAATTCTTCAAAAGAGGAAAAATCAAAAAGTGTTGACATACTTTTTTTCTTTTTTTGTGTTGGCAAAGGCTCCTAACTTCATTGTGTGATAGTTGCTATTAAATATTGTTATGACTATGAACTGTAAGCCTTGCAAGAAATGCAATTCTAGAAGTTTCTCTTCATTTTTTGTGTGAATGGGAACAAATAATGTTCGTTTCAAAAATAAAATTAACAAAGATAAAACAACCAATTCCTTTACTATTGTTTAAGTGCAGAAACAAGGAAACGATGAAAGTTATGAAAATAATTTTTGGCTGAAAATTCATGTGATAGGGCATAAATTTTTTTCCCCAGTATTTCAGTTTTTAGTTCAAATTTTGTTCAATAGATGGCACTGGAATAGTAAGCATTTGAATCAAAGAAAAATTAATGAAATTCACCCTAAAATTTTTTCGAAATTTGGAGTTGACATTACATTGGAATATTCTCAAAACTTTCAACATGTAACCAGAAGACGAAATTAGAAAATATTTTCTGTAAAGTAAAACTACCTATGAAATTTCACATTCATCACTGATTATTTCTTCAAGTTTCTCAACTGCTGGAGAGTTTTGCCGGTATACTGCAGCCTCGGAAAACATTTAACCTGAAACGAAAAATTCTGAGAGGAAAAATTTATGACCCTTTTACATGAGGTTGCTTTAAGAAATATTTCTTAGTCAACCAACTTGTAAATACAGCTGATGGTAGACATTTTGAAAAAATTTTAATGTTTTATTCATTAAAAATTTGAAAAAAATTGAAACTTAATTTTCAATTATGTTTTTTTTATTGACAAGCTTAATTTCTGCGATGGCTTCTAATGGGAAATTTTTGAACATAAATCAGGAATTCTGGGAAGAAAATTAACACTTTGTCACATGAATGTTCCGCAAGAATTGTTTCTATAATCTCGACCGTTTTCCTGTTATGAAAATTTAGAAAACCATCAGTCTATTTAGGACACCCAAAAGCTGGCTTCTTTCTCAGGTATGCAGAAATAAAATGTAGTTAAACCAGGACAGGGTTCGTACGCTGGGGGAAAACCTTGAATTGTCAGGGAAAATGATATAGTTAAAAATGTCACGGAATTTTCCAATATTGCCCCAAAAAAATTTTCTCAATTTTTCCATGATACTTTTGAAACATGAGATCTAATCTACGTTTGTATCGATGTTTCTTGAAAAAATTGTAAACATTTTGAGGCAAAATGGCGTTGGCAATAAAAAAAAGTGGTAATCCAAGAAAACTTCCGCAATCGCCATTTTTGGTCCTCAATAGTTCCTAAGAACAAAAAATTCCTGGGGTGAACGGGAATTATGCACAGACTCAATAGGGGAGAAGACAATTTACTGCTTTGGAAGCACAAGCCTGAGTATGGGAGAGTTGATCAGGGAAAATCATTTTTTTTATTGGAAAGTCTTTTTGGCTACCGATGAAACGTAATCACAATTTTTGGTCATTCACAAGATGGAAGTAGACATGATGCTTAAATGCCTAAGTTTCCAAAAACAAAGCAGAATTGGATGTTTTCTTTAACTGCAAACTAATGAAAATGATGCATAATGTGCTGCAAAAATTTTTTTAATTTTTTTTTTAATTATTTGAAATAATTTTCTTGAGAAATGAAAAACTTTGTTCTTAAATCTTATGCTTATTGCCTTGGATGCAAATTTGCAAAAAAACTTATCAATTGAATTGTAGTGTCATGAAGATTTTTTATTTTAAAATTGTTTTCACACTAAAAATTCAAAAACTTATTTCTTAATTTTTGGCGTAGCAGCCATATTTGGTCATTCCCAAAAAGTATGCAAGACTTTCTAAGTGCTTAAGTTTACGAAAACGGCATTGAATGTTTATTGCAATGCAAACTATTGAAAACAATGCAAAAATTTTTTTTGTGTAATTCGTAATTATTCTCTGGAAGAAATCAAAATTTTATCTTCAGAACATTTTTTTTATTCTATTTGATTAGATGCTTATATGCTAAAAACTGGCTATTCTGTCTTAATTGTGGTTTTTTATGGATTATTATAACAACATTTATGCTACACATTCAACAATCTACTTATTATCTTAAATTCTTCACTTATTTGCCATATTTGGTTGTTTGCAAGATGGAAGTAGACGTAAATTTCCAGAAACAGAATTGGTGTTTATCTCAATTCTCAATGTTATTAATCTATTAAAAATAACGTAAAATGTGCAAAAAATTATAAATTTTTAAAAATTAATTATTTTTTAGAAAAGAAAAATTTTAGTGTAAGCATAATATATGAAAGAAAAAAACACCTGATGATATTATTGGCTTCGGTCTATGATCTGTGAATGTTGATTTTTGTTCTTGTGCATTATATGGTATGACGATCAATGCAATATTTGGCTTAATATGTTTTTTGTTAGATACTAATAAGAAAATTTAAAAAAGTTTTGTAAACCAAAAGCGTATGCTAAAAGATTGCTGCACGATTACAGCAAAACGCTAACATTGCACATGACACGTGGCATTGTATAAATGCTGAAATAAGTTGAGAGTATATTGTTTTCAACAAATAGTAAACAAATGAAAACATAATATTGTTCTTGAAACTTAATTTTGAATGAAGCTTGTAACCTGGAATTTTCTAAAAAATGACCTGGAACACCTGGTCAAGGTCCTGGTCAAATCCCCTGACCTGGAAAAGTCAGGGAAATTTTTTTAACCTCAAGTATATGAACCCTGCAGGAAACTGAGAGCTTAAACTTGATGCTAAGAAAACTTAATGTGGGATTTTAAATATTAAGTTTATGAAAGTATTAAGGTATCTATTTAAAACCAATGCTTTTTCTAGACTTAGGAAATAGTGAAACAGGTTGACTCTTTATTAATAAAATTGAGTCTTTCAATGGTCAAAGCTTTTGTATATGGAAACCCATACACGATGAATGCTGAAAATCAGTATCTTTGACAAGCTCCAATGTGTATCACATGTGAGATGCTTTTTTTAGAATGAGAATTTAAATTACTAAAGAATAGAAGTCAAGTTAGCTCCAAAGAAGTGACAAAACTAATGTACACACGTATTCCATGTATAATCGGGAGTTTACTGTACTATAACACAATTTAATTGGTAACATGTTAATATGTTGTATTATCTTTAAAGGCTGCGGAAGATGCTTCTTCGAATCGCATGGTTACACGCAACTCACCTCGAAAGGGAGCATCACAATTAGTGCCTACAACTTTAGCACCTCCAGTGACCAGAAGACAAAAAGGAAAGACAGACTCTACTGAATCATCTCAAAGTAAGCTTACCTTGTAAAAGGCTAAATTTAATTGCCAGTAAATTTTTTTCATGCTCTCTGTCTGTCCTAATTCATTCTACTTTTATGAGCGTTCCTTTTTTTATATTTAAGATGTGAAGTGCCTTCCTTATTTGCAAACGAAGCGATATACAAAAATCTTAAATAAAACTTAGTTCAACCTTATTTTATAAATGTTCAGTACAGAGTTGGATTTTTGACCTAATATTTGTGTGCTAAGTTGAAATTATAATGAAAGAAAACATTTAAGATTAATGTACTGCGCACAAAAAATTTACCACAAAAAGGTTTTTGATTGAAATTTTTTTGAAAGTTGCAGCGGCAAGTTTTCCTTGTTACTGCTGAATATCCTGTTTGATGTGTGGTGCTCTCCAAAGTCTCTATCTTGTAGAACAGTTTATAGGGGCACTTATAAAAGCCATATTCCATAGTGAAAAGCCTCAAGTAAAGTAGCTCAAGGGCCCTATTTTTTAGTCATCATTGTTCTGGAGAATAGGTATCTATCTCATCACTCCTTGAGTTTTACGTGATGATCATAACCGAAGTTGGCCACGGCAGATATCTCAGGGCCAGCTTTTGCCTAGTTATCGGTAATCTGCCAAAATACTTATTGGTGCATCCCTGGTTTGTGAATAACTAAGTAGTTTAAAGTCATGATTAAAATTGTTTATTTAAATCAATTGTTTTGAATCGACACCTTACCATCCAGTAACAGAAGAAATTATTTTATGTCGAAAATGTTCACAAACTGTTTCAGATATCTAATATTTTAATTGAACTTTCTGTCTACCATGCATGAAAAAAAAAAAAAAAATCCTATGTCCCTCCCTTTTTAAACATTCCAACATTAAAATCCATCCATCATTTCCATCTTTAGTGAAAATTGCAGGGCAGATTTCAGTCTTCTAGTGTCTTGCAAATGTATTTTTTGTTTAAATGTATCTAAATTATTTTAAAATTTGCATATAATTTTAACATATCGTCGCTTCAGAGCAACAGTAAGATATCTTAGTGTTATTTCTGGGATTAGATATCTTACTGTTGCTCTGAGGCAACAATATGTTGCCCCAACTCGGCTAATTTATTTCTTTAAATACTGTATTTATTTTTATGCTATGTTTTAGTTATTAAATTACTAGTATTAACTTACTTTTGCAAAAAATAAAATTTAGGTAAGTAACTTTTCAGCTTTTTATCGGTGCTTTTCTGTAGTGCTTTTAAAATTTCTTCCCAAAGTTATCTTGTATCTGCTTCAAAATTGTGTTGTGATCTGATGCAAATAAAACTGAGTTTACCTGAATCCAATTTTGAGTTCTGATTCAAAATTGGTATATGTCCTAATACCATATACAGAAATTCTGGTTAAAAATTGGTGTTAACACTAGTACAGGGCTGATATTCCATGCCCTGCTCATGCTTTTTATTTTTTATATAATATTTTCATAGAAACTAAAATGTTATGATTTTTTTAAGGTAACTCGCAAAGTGGGCTAAATAGCGAAGTCCAAGCAGATGCTGACAATTTGCTCAACATTTCCAAAGATTTATTATTCGACCCTATTGCTGGTAAGCGATTCCTTAACTTTTATTACACAGAATTAAATTTCTGTGTTTTATTTAAATCAGAACACTTAAAAGTGCATGAGTTGATCTTTAGGGTTTGTACTTTTTTTAGCATTTCTGCATATTAAATGCATTTGCCCTAAAGAGGGCATCAGTCTGTGTAATGATAAGCATATGATATACAGTGAAGCGCCATTTATACGTTTCTCTTTTATACGTTTTTAAAATTGGTCCTTGCAAAGTCTAATACACATTAACCTATACCTATTATACGTTTTTTCGTTTGTACGCTTTTTAAATACAGTCCCTTCAAAAACGTATAAACAGTGCTTCACTGTAATAGGAAAAGTTCTGCGTTTGGCTCAAAATAAAAATGCAGATTAGCAGTCACCCACAAAGCAGAATACTATTAACAGGATTCAAAAATATCATGATATTTTCAAAAATACCAAAAATATCCGATATTTTGATACATATCGGATATTTTGATATCAATCCGATATTTTCAATCAGCACAAATTAAAATCTTCAAAATAGTAAATGAATCTTCAAATCACTCTTTATTTTCTTACATTGATATTACAATATTTAGACTTAAAATTAACGCTTCTTTCATTATATCTAATATTTCATTAAATTTTTTTATCAATTTTAAAGGAGTTCATTTAGTATTAGCTGTTGCACTCATTTTTCTTCTGTTAGCCACTTTTACACAGTTATATGATTCACAAATAAAAATTATGCCTTAGTCGGTGCGCAGTCATAAGAATTTTTCTTTTTTTCTGACCAACATTTAATATTTAGTAAGGCACTTATAATACGAATTAAAATTGTTACATTACTAATCATTTTATCTATATAAAATAAAAAAAGAATAATATATTACTTTGTTATATCAATGATGTATAATAATATATTACTTTGTTACATCAATGATGTATAAATACATCATAAAAATATAGTACATAACTTTCTGGTTATTTTCAATATTACAATGGTTAATATATTTTTTGTATTGAAAATACTTCAGTTGAAAAAATAAATATCGAAAATATCTAAATATCATGATATTTTCAAAATAAATATCGGATATATATCGTGATATATATTGACTGATATATATCAGCGAACCCTGCTACTAAAATTTGCTGCATACTTCTCAGAACAAAGGCCTGAGCTGCAGAACAATTCTGTTCAAATGTGAGAAGACAACTCAGACAAATTTTCTTTCAAGAAATTCTAGAAAATTCTGTAGAATTTCTGTATAAACTGCACATTTCTGTAGAATTTCTGTTCAAACTGTAGATTTTCTACAAATATCTTCTAACTAAAGATATATTTTGACAAATTTCTTCAAATTAAAAGATCTTAAAATTCTCACAAATTACGCCTTTTTGGGCTTGCAGAGCTTTTAAAGCTTGCGGAATATCAGAATTTTATGAGTCATTTGCAGAAACTTTAAATTTACTTTGAACTTAAAGAAGTCTGCAAAAATATCTTCATCTTTGACTGCTTGCGCCTACTTTGTGCCCTTAACCGCCATATGAGATTAGATTATCCCGATTTTTACCAGAATTTTAGCTTTTTACGTTTGTTTTGTGAAATTTCCTCCTTGGGGGTTTCACTTTTTCAGACTCCAGAGTGATTGTATATTTCTTATAAATGTGGAAAATAATTTGATTTTCTTTGTATTTTCGGTTTCCTTTTCCCTATTTTTCCCAATTGATCTTCATCCACCACAATTTCTGCCATAAACGTATGTTTTGGAAACCTGCCAACATTGAAACACGTTGTGTGTTTCAAAATTGCGGTTCTTGCTTAAGATTTCAATCCCTTTGCATCCTGAATATGTTTCAATTATTTTGAAAGTTTTGAGGTATTTTATAAAATGCGTCCGTAACTCGCCTCATTTAATATATTATTTCAGTAATTCATTTATTTATGAACATTATTTTAATTGCTCATTCATATTTTGTAAAATTAACCAAAAAGGAAAACGTGTAATTTGACACCCAGACTAGGATTTTAATAAAACTACATTTTTGCTTTTTCTATGCATTTGGAGAATCTTGCACGGTTTAGGTTTTACAGCCTTTTTATTTTTAGGTTTTGGGAATTTTATAGTTTTCATGATCAACTAATTTTATTAACGTTTTATGTGTACAATGCTAGAAGTAAACAATTTTGGGCAAATGATTTTACATTAGAGAACATCACAAAGTATTCTGCTTTAGGGGTAGTCGCTATTTGCTAATGGAGCAAAGGAGGGGGGAGGGTGTCAACTTATATGAGAAATCCACTAAAACGCAAGTATATGTGGTGTTTGAGTTATGAGACTTGAAGTTAGTGAAAATCGACTATTATTAGACCCCTGGTAAGTTGCAAACTATCAAAATGTTCAGATTGCAAAATATATTACTCTTTTTTAATGTCCGTAACCCACAGCTAGAACAAGCTAAAATGGGTCATAAGTTACAGGGAAGAGATGAATGCTTTTCAGTGTAAAATAGTGTTTATCTAATAAGTACAAAACATTAAATATAAACATAAACAGTATTACATTAATAAAAAATGATCTAAATGAACATACAATACAGCAGTGGCAAATTTGCAGGCTAGGAATCCTGTCGCATTGCATTTTCAGGTTGACCACTCAGTCTGGAAACTCATTTAGGAAGCCTGGAAAACAGTGAAATCTGGCTGAATTTCAAAATACAACTTGAAAACCGGGAAAACTCAGGGAAATTTTGATCGACTCTGGAAATTACAACAAGCAAAGTATCTGCTTTTACCGCGAACGTGATCCCATGATTTTTCACCAATTCGCTTTTTAGTTTTTTAAAAAATCGATGTCAAAATGAGTTGATCGAGTTCAAATTGTCGTATTTAGAACTTTTTTCATAAATTAATTTTTAAAGTCTAACTCATTTAGTAAAAATCTATTTCTGGAAAATTATTGTGATTTGCCAAAAATTGTATACCACGTTTGAAATTTCAAACCTTGTACATATTGTAAAGATTTGAACTATTTTGAAAGTTAAATGCCCCTCTCTCTCTACCTCATTAGTAATAAATAGTTAAAACTTTTCAGAAAATATTGGAAGTAAACCCACAGCATAAAAGTGCAAATAAAACTGATAAAAGAGGCCCTTAAAAATCAGTAGTTTGAGATCAACTGAGTGAGGACCTGGGTTGCTCTGGACCTCTTTATCTCTTTTCTGTACCCTGCTCCTGTTTAGTGCAAATCAAAAAGTTCCCTCTTTCCCAGAAAATTTGCAAGTTTTCAGAAGAAAAAAAATTTAAAAATAAATAAACAAACGAGATAAGTCTCCTTCATATTCTTTTAAAAAGAAATTTCTTTGCTGACTTCTGCATTAAGCCAAACATAGTCTTTATTGCTATTAAGGTTGCTTGATGGCACTTAAATCAATAATGAAAAAAAAAAAAACATCTTCTTGATTTTCTACTTCCTTTTTTCCTTTTCTTGTTTTTTTTTTATATTTTGTATTGCAAGTATTATTTATGTCCTATTTTAAGTAATATTTTTATATGTTTTAAAATCATAGATGACAAACTGCAAGAACAAATATTGGAAGAACTTATCTCCACAGAAAGTAAGCCTGTTTGTTTTTCATTCTAGCTTGTTAAGTTTGACTTGAATTTTTAACACCCTTTTATTAGCTTCACTTGTATGTTTGTGAGTAACTCTCCTTTGGGCTAAGAGCTAGTTGCTTATTACTGTTAGTACATTCCACCACTTTATTAGCGTTCGTGTCTGAGCGGTCTAAGGCGCGGGTCTTTGCTGACATCCACCTCTGGGAATCATTGGGCGTGCGTTCTAATCCCGTCTGCACCGAAATTAAAATTTATAATCTTGCAACTCAATTTTCACCCCCTTTTTGTGATCGGATTCTTTTAAAATTTGGAATGCAACCTCAGACCCAATGACAATGCAATATTCTATAATCCAATTAATTTATTAACGATAAGTTATTAGTTTATTCTAATTAACACGCTTTTATTAGCTTAACTTGTATGTTTGTGGGTCCAACTTTCCTTTGGACAAATAGCCAGTGACTTATTAGAATTACTTACAATGTACAAATCAGAGGGGCGGAATATAACAGTGTTTGCACATGAATTTATCAGAAAGCATTCAAAATGTCTAATGCAATAGAATACTAAGATAAATTCCATTATAAAAATCGAACACATGCACAAAGATTTCATTTAAGAGTTACAAGTGTTAGCAGTATTTAGTATCTAAATCTTATTTGAAAAATAATAATAATAGTTTAAAAAACTAAAAAAACCTTTCTTTTGTAGCAAAATGAACTAAAAGTAAAAAATAAAATAATAGTTTAAAAAACTAAAAAAAAAAACACGTTTTAGTAGCAAAATGAACTAAAAAGTTAAAAATAATCTTTGGATGACAAGTATATAAAGTAATTGACCAAACACTTAATTTTACTGTAATAAAAAAAAGCGTGGGGCGCTGCTTATTTACATTTTTGCATGGATAACAAGTGGAAGAAATTTAAGACAACTGATAAGAAGCAAACCACGCTTCTTTTCTATTACAGTAAAATTAAGTGTTAGGTCAATTACTTTACATACTTGTCATCCAAATATTATTTTTTAACTTTTTAGTTCATTTTGCTACTAAAGCATGTTTTTTTAGTTTCTAAAACTGTTATTTTATTTTATCCTTAAACGAAAGAACACCATCGAAGAAAAAACTTATTTTGAAAGGAAAAAAATCTGTTCTTTCTAATGGTTTTAACGTAAAGAAGATGCGAGGTGACAAACTTGAGATATAGCTCTTTGAAAATAGGCTGTTTTTCACTTGAGCGATTTTGATAGCCACTTTGGATGTCAATATCTTTTAGAAAATAGATATTTAAGCTCTGCAACTGTAACCCATTAAAAACAAGTATTTTTACAATGGAATTACAAAGTATGAGCTTTTGAATAATTTTTGTTCAGATTTTATGACAACTTAAAATCCAAGAAAACCTCTAAAATATCCAAGTTTTCTTTTCTGAATAAACCTGGTTAGATTTTTAATGCATTATGGGCACAACAGTGTTTTTAATTTCATTGTTTTTTCTCGTTGTTCAACCTCCTCTGATGATTCTGCATGTAATTTTTTTTCGTGTTTTCTTCCCTTAATGCCTGGGTTGCTTGGTGAAAATTAAAGAAAGTAGCCAAACCACTTCAGGAAATAAGCCAAAAATAGCCAACCAGAAAGAAAAATGGCCAAATGGTGGTGCAGTGGATTCAGAGGAATATTCAATACTAATGACAGCATAAAGCTAATGTTTATTAACTTACACTAGCACATTACACTATAAAACATACTACTTAACGCTATATTAACTTCATGTTCTTCTATCGAAGTTAGCTGAACAAACTTACTTCTAGCTCCCTCTTTACGGAAAACTTAAAGAGAATTTATCCTCCCCGTCTAAACTTCATGGAAATTGAATTTCACTAATTATAGAAATACAAAATGCAACATTATCTGAAATGAAATAGTATTAATATGCATACAAAAAAAAAAAAAAAATGTTTAAAGTCAACTATGCCCATTTATTGCTTTGAGAGGATGAACTAAGTCTATTGGTCTGTAAAAAAGTCCATTTTCAGCACAGTTCATGCATGAACTTGTCCATCAAAACCTTCAAAAAGTTCTTTTATTGTAACTAGTGTTTAAAAGTTAATTCTTCAAGGTTCCTTCCAAAAGTACTACATCATCTGCCCTCTACTTTACCTGTGTGAGGGTTTTTAAATTTGTGTTCAGTTCTTAAGTTCATATTAGTTATTGGTATTCCCATCTTTTCTATAGATTTGTTAGTAATTTGACCTGATATAGGGTCTGCTTCTTAAATTTGCACTAGAAGACTTAATAAAATTCAAGAAATGTGTGTGTGTGAAGACAGGGTTGGTACGCTCCGGGAAAACCTGGAATTGTCAGGGAAAATGACATAGCTAAAAGTGTCAGGAAATTTTGCAATTTTATCCAAAATAATTTTTTTTCCCATTTTTTTTCCCTGGGAATTTTGTACTATGAGGTCTAATCTTCGTTTTTGTCAATGTTTCCTGAAAATTTTTTGAAATTTTGAGGTAAAATGACGCTGGCAATAAAAAAGTGGCGACGCCAAAAAAAAAAAAAAGCTTCTGCAGTCGCCATTTTTGCTGCTCAATAGTTCCCAAGAAAAAAATTCCTCAGGTGAATAGGAATTATGCACAAGCTCAACAGGGGAGAAGACAATTTACTACTTCAGAAGCATAAGCCTGAGGATAGAAGGGTCGATCGAAGAAATTGTTTTTTTTTTTTATCAAAAACCCTTTTTAGCAACGTGTGAAACATAGTCGCCATTTTTTGATCATTCACAAGATAGAAGTAGACACGATGCTTAAAAGCCTAAGTTTCCAAAAAGCAAGCAAGGTTGGATGTTTTCTTTAACTGAAAACTAATGAAAGTAATGTAAAATGTGCTGCAAATTGACTAATTTTTAAATATGTATTTTTTTTTTTTTTTTTTTGAGAAATGAAAGATTTTGTTCTTAAAACTTATTTTTATCTTCATTGCCTTGGACGCAAATGTGCTAAAAACTTTTCAACTGAATCATAGTTTCATGAAGATTTATTATTTTTCAAGTGTTTTCATTCTACAAATTCAAAAAACTATTTCTTAATTTTTGGCATAGCTGCCATATTTGGTCATTCCCAAGATGGAAGTACACAATACTTTTTAAGTGCCTAGGTTTCCCACAATGGAATTGAATGTTTATTGCAATGCAAAATATCGAAACAGACGCAAAATGTGTCCTTTTTTTGTGGATAATTCGTAATTATTTTCTGGAAAAATGCAAAAATTTATCTTAAAAACATTTTTTATTTTAATGGATTTAGATGCTTGATGTTCTAAAAACTCTATTTTGTCTTAATTGTAGTTTTTTAAGGATTATTAATTATTTATAACTACATTTATGCTACAAATACAGAAATTTTAGTTATTATCTTACGTTTTTTCATTTTGTCGCCATATTTGGTCACTTGCAAGATGGAAGTAGATGTAAATTTCCAAAAACAGAATTAAATGTTTATCTCAATGTAAACTATTGAAAGTAATCTATAATCTAAAATGTGCAATAAGTTATGAATTTTTAAAAATTATTTTTTTTTTAATTTTTAGAAAAGAGTAATTTTAATGTAATATGCGAAAGGGAGGGGTGTAATGATTATTAGCATTGTCCTATGATTGGCGAATATTGATTTTATTATTATGCATAATATGGTATGCCAATCGATGCAACAAGTTAATCATATTTTTACTGGAAAATAGCTTTGTATTTTGCTCAATATGTTTTGTGTTATTTACTATTAAGTAAATAAAAAGACGTTTTTTACGATTTTCTCCCGTTTTTGCAGTTTTTTCATTTAATCATGAAGAAGTTTCACTTTCTACTCAATAGATGGCGCCCTGTTCAAGTATACCAATGTCAGGAAAAAAGAATTTTTCCAATTAATAACTCATTTAGTAAAAATTAATTTTTTGGGCGATACCTACATTGCATATTCAACAAAGCACGTGATTTGCCGAAAATTGCAGCAGATTTCAATCCTTTTGCATCTTAAAAATATTTTAATTATTTTGAAAGTTTGAAGTTATTTTAACATGTACTACCCTATACCTACTTATTTTATATTTTATTTTCTTTACATATTGATTTTTTTGGGAGGGGGGGGGATTTTAGTAAAATTTTGGTAGCTATACTTTTTGGTAGAGATGGGAATGTACGAAACTTTAAGCAAATTCACTGCTTATTATTTGGTTTTTTCTTTGCACTAGATTTTTCTTGCTGCTACCAATTTGCTTACATCTGTGAAAAATCCCCATTTCACTTTAAATTTAGTATTCATGTTATTTAAAAGCATAATTTAATAATTCTGTGGTGAATCACCTATATACCTCTAGTGGAATCTCCTGTTTTTATTCCGTCGGAAGTTGGCAAGTATGCCTTATTTACTGTATCAGTCGTCATATCAGATAATTCTCAACATTCGAAATTCGTTGAGATAAAAGAAATTTGGCATGAAAACGTGTCTTATAATAATTTCGGGTTTTTACTTCATTTTACAAAGTAAAGGAAGTAATGGATTCCCGAAAAAATTTTCACCCAAAAATTGGCCTTAATTTCCACTTTGCTCGCCCCCCAATGAATAATGATTTTTTTTCAACCCGACCACACGTTGGATGTATGCCTAAGAATGTACAAACACTCGAAATATCCATTTTGACGATCCTCAAATTAATTACAACGAGTTTTCTCGTGACGTCTGTATGTACGTACATATGTATATGGCATAACTCAAAAATGGTATGTCCTATTAAGTTGAAATTTGGTATGTAGACTCCTGGTGGGGTTAGTTGTGCACCTCCCCTTTTGGTTGCATTCGGATGTTCCAAAGGGGGTCTTTTACACCGTTTTGGGGGGAAGTCATTGTAAATTTTAATGCAAACTCAAGTGGTGTTATAATTTGGTAAACACTTGACGATATATCGCCAAGCTTTTGCTTGCCAAGTTTTTTTGCCAACTTGGCGACAAATTTGGCATTTTTTAAAAAATTTAAATCTGGTTTCTTTTTGGCCACTATTGGCAATATTTAGAGAGTTATCTATTGAATTAAATTAAAATGTCCAATGGGAAAATAATTCTGTATAAAACTTTTTTTTTTTTGCTTCAGTTCGCAACAAACTTGGGGTAAAAATATTTAAAGTTTCTTTGCTTACTCCAAGGCACTATTATGATTAAATTGGGGTAAAAGAAAGTCATGTGATGCACACATCAGCTCATATTTTAAGTCTTAATCCAAAACCTGGAACATTTCAAAATCTGGAAATATCATTTCTCAAGCATTCTGAATTTGGAGTTCCTTACCATATATATACAGTAGACCCTCATTTTACACGGGTTTATTTTATGCGGTTTCGACTATGCGGGATTTAAGATTTGACACCTTTATTTTACGCGTATGATTTTCGATTTTACGCGGATGTGGCATTGCTAACAGATAAAATTTCATTCTCTTTCAAAATCCCAACTCCTTATATTGTAGATGACTAGTAATAAACATGCTAACTAGCGAGCTTTGGCAACTGTGGACATTTTTTGGGATTGGTTCCAGAGCGCTTTCCAGAAGTAAAGTTATTAAACTTGCACAATTTAGAATTCACAGGAAGAATTTTTAGAAGTACATAAAATACCCCGCCAGTTCAGTCATTCCAGCTGAGGACTGCAGTAACGTGCTTAATAGCACTCATCAGCCCGGCTTAGGAAGTGACTGAGCTGGAGGTGGAAAACCTCTTAAGGAAGCCAAGAGTGCCAAACAAACGGTAGCTAATATGGAACTAGCTGCGTCGCCCGGCTTTGCACAGTGTACCTCGAAAATAATAGTTACGTCTAATGACGCATGTTCAACAATCAGGCTTAAACAAAAACAAAAAAAATCAGTAAAATTTTGTGGCAGAGTGCGGGAAAATAACCAAAAAGTAAGCATTTTAAATCCCCCAATTGCAGGAAAAGCCTCAAAACAAAAACCAAAATTTTATTTGTTTATATTCGAGAAAAAAAATGGCAACAGATCTTTCACATTTAACGATTTTCTTCACGCTACAACTACAAATTTTAATAACAGCATTGTTACGGAAAGTTGAGATGAAGCACTGAATAATAATTTGAATGGAGGAAAGCCTTCGAAAATTAGGGATTTTATTTTGAAATCTAAGGGTTAGAATTAAGTTTTTAATTGATATCTTGGCTATTTATTATCAGAGGATTATGTTAAATATCCAGACATTAAGACGGGAAGATAACAAATCCATCCACACCTGGCTCGATGGTCAGTTCATTGGCATTCGTGAAAAGTTACTTGGACATACATACATAGATACATATGCTCAGTTTTTAATTATATAAGATTAGCACTGAACAGACAAGTGACCGAAATAATAGTTCGGCTCAACTCGAAGAATGTATTTCTGCCTTAGCTCTGGCTATAGAGTGGTAACTTACTGAACAAATTGAGAACAAAACCAATGAGAATATCAATGACACACAACCAAAAGCATTCACTGAAAATTTTGAGCCATTCCCGTATAATGACAAATGATCTGATTTATTAGTAAAGGAAGATCCTGTCATGGAGATTAAAGGAATGATCATGGATGACGTTAATGCCCCACATCGAACTACAGAGAAATTTTTTTTATTGTATGCCAAAAGAATAACATAAACAGCTCGTTATAATGAGCACTAAGTTAATTCATGCTTCCTTTATGCACGTTGTGCGTTTGTATTGGAATAAGTACATATTAAACTTATATATATTTATCGATCAATAGAATGGATTTTTTTCACCTAGGGAACTTAACCCGTATGTTAACACTATTATTAAATCTCAATTTACGCGGTTTCGTTTTACACGGTATTTCCGTGGAAAGTAACCCCCGCGTAAAACGAGGGTCTACTGTGTATTAATTTTTAGGAAAAATAACAATCTGAAATGCAATAGATAAATTATGTATTTATTGCTCTTAATTTGTTTGAATGTTAATTTTTGGAGGTGAAATGGACGTATATATATTTTTTTCGTTTTGAAAGCTTTCATGCATTTTTACGAAGTTGTTTCTTTTTTTGCAGCTCTTTCACCGTTTTTAAGACTCAGTCCTCCACCTGGCACTAGGGACTACTTTTTTAATTTAGATGAAACGGAAGGAATGTGTGATCTTTTTGATTTACCAATGATGCTTTGATTAGATTATTTCTATGTACTATATTTAAAGTGTATATAATTAATTATACAAATTGTATATATTTGAACAGAGCTTTTAATTTTGCAATATGATGCTTTCCTGTTTAAAAAATATATATATTTATTGAAGCTATCATTTGATTTACTTTTCAAACATTTCTTGAAAAGCTAAAATTTGAAATAAACAAATTTAAGTATTGCTGATTTGATTTTAAAAAATTTCTCTTTTTTGCATTTCAAAGTACCTTTGCAGATTCTATAAAATTCATAAACATATGAAAATAGCTCATTTTTCGTTTTATGTTGAAACTGTGATACCTTAAAAAAAATTCATTTTTGTAGTATAGATACCACAATTTATGTATATTAAATCATCAAAAATTATTCAATTTAGATTTTTTTTCCATTACTTTTCAAGATTAAGATTTTTGTGTGCATTGCACACATTTGTACTCAAGAATTGAACATTGGAAAAAAAAAAAGAGTAAACAAAAACTATTTATTCCCATCCACTTTCCCCCAAAGCAACAGGTTAATTTAAGTTGAAGAATCTGTTTTTTAAGTAGGCATCTTACTCGATATTAAAAAGTTTTGATGTAACTTCAGTTTTTAAGTATTATTTGGTTTTATTGAATATTTTTTTAAAATGTAATTTTTAAGATGTTGCACCCGGACACTCTAGGCTAGTACTTTCCATTCAGACCTTCCCAAAATTTGAACCTACCAATGTAAGAGCTTTTCAGATGCTTTTGTCAATCATAGCTTTTGATTTTAATTTCATTCTCATTTGAGGCAGTGAGAAACAAAGGGATGTAAGTGGACATTTTCAAGTTTTGACTAAAATGCGTATAAAGATTACTTCCTAGGTAGGCTTTCATTTTTTTTTCTAACTCATGCTGTACAGCAGCACCTACCAGGGCTAATAGTATTATCTCTTGCCTCAAGACAGAAGAGGTTCACCTACCATTTGCACTGGTTTACCCCAAATTTTTAATTTTGCCACTTACATCCCTTTGCTTCTCACTACCTCATTTGTCTTAAATTTAATCATTTGAGTTGAACTTGATCAATATTATTGTGTATAAATTGCATTTTCATGGATTATCTTTTGAATTTTATTTTGATCATCATCTTTGGGTGTTAAACAATGGTGCATAGAAGCTTTTGATTCAAGTAATTATTATTATTTTTTAATTTTGTACTCATTAACTTTTTGAGTTACAGTTGGGCGATTCTCGAAAAAAATTGGTCCTGTGCGTAACGCTAAGTATTTCATTTTTCCAGCTAACCAAAGCCTTCAAAAAAAAAAAAAAAAAAAAGCTGTTCGGGAATAATACATGCTTTAATATACTATCAAAGCATAACAGTTAATCCCATATTTAATTCATAGTTACTTGAATAAGATTAAATTGTTAGCGTTATGCACGGGACATTTTTTCGAGAATCGCCTAGTTGGTTAATATTTGATATTATGTTTCATAAGTTGTATTTCATTAACCATCTCACAAATGGTCCTATCTCATTGAACATTTTGAGTTTATTTTTTAAGGAAATTTTTGGTTTTGGTCATGTATAAAAAGTACCCGCACATTATTAGCCCAGCTAAGTTTTTTTCCCCGGGGGAAGGGAGTCATACAAGCCCTTACATTTATATGCATCAAGATACGAAGATTGGCAATATAGTTCAAAACCAAAAGTTATGTAGGGTTTAACCATCATGCTGCAACCTTGATACATAATCTATGTGTATGTATATGGACTGCCGGAAGCCAATGCTAAAGGCAGCTTTTCTCAAAATATACATTTTTGAGGTACAACCAGTTGTGAAATGATCAATGATTTATTATAAAGTTTTTTTATTAACATTCTTGTCTTTTTTCTTTTCCTTCGCTTTTTTATGACTTAAAATGTTTTTGATGTCTTGGGCTCAAAATGTTCTATAATTCTGATTTTAAAACTTTGTAGGATATTAATTCAAGTAATGTTATTTTGAATGTATGCATGTGAAACAGAAATTTGTGCAAAGCATTTAAGAATACTAGTCTCTAAGTGCTCCTTTTAAACTTGTGTAAAAATATCTTTTTGCTACAATTGCTTCTAAATGTAGGTTGTGTGTAGATATTTATGGTTGATTTTTATAATATGTCTGGTCATATTGTCTTCCTGGTGAATATTACAATTTTTTTTCATGTATTTTAAATTGATATATATTGTTTTTTAAATTGTAGATAAAATTTTATTGAAAGCAAATCAAGTGCTGTAGTGATTGTTTATTTACTTTTTCAAGTATAAAATTTCTCGATATTCTGAATAATGAATAATTTTATAATGTAATATCTTATACCTTTTTCTTGCCATAACTCAAATCTTTTATGTATGTTTTAGCCTTTGATTGGGTAATGAATTTAGCACACCCAAAACTTGATTATAAGGCGATTGTTTTTAGTAGAAAGACAAATTTCTGTGAATTTTGGACTACCCTTCCAGGTTTTGATCCACCACCGTTGACTAGGTTTTAACTTTGTATATGTCGGGGAAAAAGGGGGGGGGGGAGGACCCTTGTTAAATAGGCAAAACATTTTTCATGAATTCTCAAAAATCTAATGATCCGAAAATTAGTCCGACAGATTTAAATAAATACTGACATATCCCCAGATTATACCATGCCATAGTTAACTAAAGACTTTAAACGTAAACTCCGTTGTTCAGAATGTCCTGGAAACGCCTATTTTTGGATTGATCAATGAGCTCATGTCTAAAAAATTAAGTTGTAAAATTAAAAATAGTAATAATAATAATAAAAATATTAGAAACGTTGCATATGAATTGCACTGTACCTTTTCAGTAAAGAAACTTCCTGTATTACTTTATTTATTCAAATTATGTTCACAAACATATTTAAGATCAAAAATTAAATTGCGTAGGTTTAAAGTATCTAGTTATATTTCGGGAAATGCCCACTGCCCCCATTATTTTTCAGTATAAGGAAGGGCTTGTTGCGCAAAATTTCCAATCAATAGTATTTGCATTAATGGGGTTTGACTGTTGATTTTCTTAAGCAATTCAAATAAAAAGTTAATTGGGACATGTACTTAAACATATGTTACAGTATTTATTTATTTCTTTTGTGTGTTTCCCCATAATTAAAATTTCAAGTATTTATTTACATAAGTTACAGTCACAGATAATGAAATTAAGTAGGCTTATGTATAGTAGAACTTCGTGTTTCCAGATCAAATTTGTAGAGTTAGAAGAAAAAAAACGTACATTTTCTTAAATAACAATAGAAAGAACAGAACTTTAATTATGTTAAATATTTGCTTTTTATTTTGATTCAGTGTACAACTACTGCATAGGTTATACACTAAATTATGATAATCTAACAAACATGTTCTACTGTGAGCGTCAGTCAGAGTTTACACCATTGCAGCTGAACTGTAAGAGATAAAATGTTTGCTATAAATGATCTAATATAATTTTGTTGCTAAGTATTGTTTTTACTAAAAAAGATATTTTATAATATTTAAGAATGTTTTGAGAGGGGGGGGGGGGTTGACTATTTATCCTCTTTCATAATTGAATAAGCAAATCATTTAAGCAAATAAAAAGATTACTGGGGCATGTACTTAAAAACATATGTTACAGCATTTATGTATTTTTTGTGTGTTTACCATATTTAATTACAACTCTGATATATAACAGGCAACAGGATTTTTACGTTAACTTAAAGAATCTGAATTTTAAATAACAGTTAAACTATAAGTATGTTGGTTTTTATCAAAATAGTCATATTGAAATGTTATTCCTTTTTTTGCACATGATGTTCTTGCATTTACCAAATGTTAAATTATAATGTAAAAACAATATTTTATTGATTAATAATTGTTTGAATTTAAACTTTGTCTAATCAAATACTTGAATTCATTTAAACCAGTAGTGTTTATTTTTTTTAGGGCTTTACCTCACAGATGATTTATCTTTAAAAAAACTTAATTAGTTTGCAAAATAACAAACTAAGAATTATTATCATTACTTGATGCTCATTTTATTTATGTGAAGTTAGCATTTATTTTTTAGAAACCAATTTCTAAATATTTGGTTCTGGGTTTGTCACATTTATATTCCTTCTTAATACTGAATGAGGTTGCTTGGTTGTTTTTGATTTGTGACCTTGTGAACATCATTGGGTAACAAACAGCTCAATAGCCATAGGTTGGGCACCACTGATTTAAACTCGCATTACTACTATTGGCTCTCAAACTATTTTCTGAGCACCTTATGAGAGCAGTTAGTGTTATTGCAAAATAGAGTATTCATGGTTTTTCAAATGTTTTCTAATGTTGCACTGTTTTTCTGATGCATCCATTAATTTCAAATATACTGCATACTAATTTAGAACATGTTGAAGTTTCAATTAAGTTAGCCATCAATGATACCAGAAGCCACTAGAATTCATTAGCTGATCACCAGTTTTGTTGTTGGGAAAAAATATTCAAGGGAACTCATCTTTTTACAGGGTACACGTTTCATGGTTAATGGATTTTTGTTACACTAAAAAGGTCAGTTAAGGTATCCGACTGCGTTCGAAGACATTTTTTTGAAAAATAACCTGGACTTTTTTTTAAATGTTATTTTTTAACTACATATATTTCAAAAGGATGAAAAAAATGTAAAAACAAGCTTTTAAAATATTATTTTTTTAAAAAAATGGACAAATTTGAAGAAAAATAGTGAAAAAAACGTGTCTTACGCTAACAGCTATGGACAAAATGTGGTTCTAATCACACACACAAAGCCTTGTAGTAATACATTTGTATGACATTAATGTGTGTTTTGCTCTAAAAGTTTTATTATTTTTAAAAAAAGTACTGAAATATAACCGAACAAAGTTCCTATACTGGTATTTTTTCGTAAACAAACGCCTTTGTTTAAACTTATCCGCATGAAAATATTACTTAATAATGAACTTCAGCTTAGCTTTTAGAGGAAAACATCAAGCATATTACTGAGAACTATCTCAGAAAATTTCACATCAATACTCGAATAACTTTTTGAGATATCATTGTTACAGTAGACATCAAAAATATCGTTCTTCAGAAAACGCGTTTAAATGCAACTTCCGGTCTGGAGTTCAGTGTACGACTCTGTAATAATACAGCTATAACTCCAGTTGTAATTCACGTAGGGTAAAAACTAAGACAGTTTTGGAAAGCTGATGAATCGGACTACAAAATGAAATCATAAAAACGATTACGAATATTTCATCGAAAATGTCGATTTTAACGCCGTCGGACTACTACTTTGTGACCTTTAATTTTGAAACAATTTATTTTTTAAAGAGTAATTTCAAACAAATTTAAAGTGAATTTGCATTATTTTAACAAAATCAAACCAAACATTTTGAAGAAGGGCGTTTCCCTGCATTCTCTGCTAGTACAATACTGCTGATCACATATTGCCACTAACGCAATTTATATGTTAAAAATTAGTCAATGTTTGTTAGCGTAAGGAATTCACAGGTTTATTTTTTTTCAAATGGTGTTTTTTTTTCTTAACTCCAAATCAAACATAAATTGTCGGACCTGCCAACTCTTTCGTTTTTCAATGGGGAAGATTATTTTCATAATTTATCAAAATTTTCATTTGTAAGAGGAAAAATTGATCTGCCAAGCCGTAATAGGTAGTAGTGCCATAGCTTGTTCATTTTTTCAAGAATCTACGGCACTACATATATGCATCGTTTACCGTATAGAGGTGGAAAAGGGGCTTAAGCAATTTTAGTGCACTTCAGCATCAGTTCGTCCTTTTTCTGATAATTTCCTGAATTTTACTCTGTGCAAAGCCTATTGAGCTGAAACACAAAGATATTTTTTGCATCCATCGTTATAAACAAAAGCATAGTTTAGATAATGGTGCGTTAGTACTAATGACACTATTATAAATTGAAGGGCTCGGGGCAAGAATAATATGCCACACAATGTGAGTTTTTCAGTAGGCTAATTTCCAAGTTATTAAAAATATTTGTAGAATTTTCAAAGGTATTATACATTCTATATTCTGCAATACTAAAACCAGATATGTTTTTTTCCAAATGACATAATCCATTGACATGTTTATTTCAGTTTTAGTTATGAGAAACAAAAAGGCTTGTCACATCTCTGCCTCAAGCCCTTCAATTGTATTTATTTTTTTTAAACAATAATTAATACTTTCATGAGGCATATTCAGCCATTCGCATGGTAATTTTCAAAGATTTTTTTAAAAAATCATTCAAGTGATAGTAATCTATTTCAAACAAGAAATACTTGATAAAAACCCATATTTCCTCAAAGTAGCATCATTTAAAATCTTTTTTGAACTTAGGCCCTCCTATTTTTTTTTCTTTTTATAGGGTTGGCAACTCTGAATTGTTAAACTTGTGCTGTTTTTGGTTAGAAATTCAAGCATTTTTTTAAATATCAAATTCAAAATTTTGAGTTTTTTTTTTTTTTTTGTTATTATAATTTTTTATTTCTTGTGTGTCATATGAGTTCCTTTGTATGTAAAGATGTTTATATTTTATAAGTATTGTTTCAAAGTTTATTGGTGAATTATTTCATATTGTGCTTAAAGCTGAAAAGTTTATAGTGTTTTTATACCGTTTAAAGTGTTTGTTATATTTTTAGAAACATTTGCATTTTCACTTTTGTTAATAAAATTTTTGAAAAAGTTATATTCATTTTATGCTTTTGTATCGAGATTGTACTTAAGAAATTATGGCCATAAAAAAGTTTTGCCTAATTTTTAATGTTTACTTCAATGTTTGTCTCTTTCTCTGACAAGGATAAAGTTACCATAATTCAATTTAAAATACAATGCCCATATGCAAAACAAGGCTCGCCTTAGTGCAACTACTTCTCCCAAAATAAAGTAAATATCTCTTTAATTTTCATCAAAACAACAAAGTTCCCTAAAAAAGAGGGATCTTTCAGTAATTAAAATGGTTGGAAAAATTCCCTACAGTGAAACAGACCTTTTCATACACAAGCATGAAAATTGTACCTAGTCAATCAATGCTGATATCATTTTCTGTCTTTTTAAAACTTTAGTTACCAAAAAATACCGTAAAACACACCCAATTTTTATTCTGAACTTTTTTTTTTTTACCTGTTGCAAAGAATGTTCATTATCAGGTTTAAAGGACAACAAACTTGTACCTCTTGCAAAACATTTTTTTCCCCAAAAGTTGTAAATTTTGGGTCCAATAAGAGCTTAACTAAAGAAATTCCTTCTAAAATTTAAAAAGCCCTTCTACATCCAAACTTTTGCCATGAAACTTATTCATGCTAAGTCTTCCTAATTGTAAGTGCCCTAACAATGTCAGCAGTTATGCAAGTTGATACAAAAATTAAGTTTTTACTGTTGCAATATGTTCTAAATTCACAATTTTACTGCTCCAAACCTTTCCCAATTCAGTTTTACTCCTAGCTTGCTCCCTTTTGAAGCTTGCTTCAAAAACGAGTTTCAGACATTGCATCCCTGTGCATAGAAATATAGCCGGAAAAGAATGATCTATCAGGGAATTTTTTAAAGTTATACATGAAAAATAATGGAAATGTACTTTGCTCTACCTGTGGCTACCCTAGTTTGTGAAAAAAAGCAGTATACTATAGCCTGGAAAATTAAGTGCCTGGATCCAAACTTCATGGAATCCCAATGTACCAAAGAAAGCACAATGCAATCCTAAAACACTCTTAGGTGCAGGGGTCAAATTTTCTGGGGCTACCCCAGAATTCCGGAGTTTATTAAACAAATTCTGGAATCCCCCTAAAACCAACAGGAAAACCTATATAGTTGACCTCTTTGTCAGGTACAGAATTAGTCCTAGAACATGAATATTTTGTTTAAAAGTTGACCGCTAAAATACTGCACCACAAGCAGACAACTTACACAAGTTTCATTGTACCTAACATTTTTAATGGACGTTCAAAGTAACCATTATTAAAAGTTTGGGTGAAAGTTATGACAATGCAATGTTATTGGTGATTATTTTTAACCCTGACACACAAAGGAAGAGGGTTATAAGTTTGACGGGTCTGTCTGTGGCACTCTGGCGCCTAAAGGGATGGACCAATTTTGAAAAAAAAATTTTGTTCGAAAGGAGAGATGATCAAGAGTGTTCTTAGCTTGGTTGCATCTTTGGATGACATTAAATAACAAAAATATTAATTAAAAACCTCTAGAAGTTTTTTTGCAATTTTTGCAGTGAAAACAGTTAAAAATTTTAAAATTTGATACCAAAATCAAGAGAATATTTTTCAGCGTCTGATAGAATGTGTTCGGAACTTCCATGTTTCAAAAAATTCGAATTATAACGTTTTTTTTCGCAGATTTTAATAACCGTTAAGCTCTTATTCACGTGACTGATAAACGAATTCATTGTTGACCGACAAGGACATAAAACGCAATGATTTAAAATTTTTACCTGTTGCAGTTTTCAATTTAATAGCAAATGAAATACTCGACATTGATTTTTTATAATATAGGGCTTTTAAAAGGATTTTCAATCTTCCCTCTTGGTTCTACAGTTGTGACTCAGTCACGTTTTTTTTTTAATTCTTAATTTTATTGTTGCTTGTCAAATACTCATTCTGAATTTTCTTTTGCAGCAGTAGCTGCCAAAGGGAATAGTAGTGGATTCAGAAAAGGGGAGGGGGGGGGAATAGTGTGCTTGCCTGACATGATATGTGGCCACAAAGTCCTCCAAATGAATACCTCTGGAGGTGCTAGAGCAGGGATTACTCAGCGTTTGGTCTGGACGAAAAAACAGCTGTCTTAAGGGCCCTATCCAACCGGTTAAACACAAATAGTGACAGTTATGTTGGAGCGTGAGTTTGACGTGTACTTGCCTTGTGTATATGAAAAAAGAGTAACCTTTATATACAGGGTAATAAATATAAATGGCCAAAATAAAACTGGCCTAAAAATATTTATAGTTCTGGCTTAAAAGATAGTGATCATGTGCCAAACTAACTGAACATCACAGAAATTACTGAAAATGGGTACTCTTAAAAGTCACTGCTACACAGTTCGTAATGG
>NC_072739.1:103151225-103210197 GCF_026930045.1 Uloborus diversus
CAGCTCGAGAATGGTCCTCGTTGAGGAATATCAACACAGTATTTGGTTTTCAATGCTTGGCTGTAGCTCTTCCTGTGTGTTTAGCATACTTGACAATGAAAATGTGCTGTTTTAGCGCTTGTACCATTTTTGGTCGCATTTAACAGTTCATTAAGCACGTCTGCATTTTTTTCTTATCCAAACATTGGTACAAAGCTTTTGTGTGAGCAGATAAAGCCTGATTAAGGCACCGTCCTATGGGTTCAAAGGCCTGGGATCATAATTTTAGTATAATTAGTAACCACATAAATCCAAATAGGGTACATGGGGGGGGGGGGGCAACCCTTTAAAAAAATCATAATTTTAGAGCATTTTAGTACGATTAGTACACAATATGTGGTGTCCAGAGCTAAAGTTTATCAAGTAAATGAACAACTTGAGCTTTGAATGTCTCATTCAACACAAAGCACTTTGGGCTCTGACTATATAAGCCAGTGATTAGGGTGGGCTGAAAAAACAATCTAAATTCTGTAGAGCACTTAGCCTTAGTGCAAAAAATTTGTGACTCCCTAACAATAAATGCTATGCAATATTTTGTGACTCGTGAGTCTTTCCCGCTGCCAAAAGACTTGAATTTTAGAAATATTTAGAAAAAAAAATCAAATTAAGGGAACATTTACAAAGTATCTTAAATTCCATAGAACAGTTAGCCTTAGTCAAGAATTCTGTAACGTGATTACAAAAGGCACTACAATCTATCTTCAAAACCATCACCTCCCTCTTACATTTCTTAAGAGAATGAATAAATTGGAAATTCAGCTTGTAACTTGAGCAGATGCTGCTTTCAAAGCATTCAATGTAAATGAGGTTTCATAAGCAAGATCAGAATTTGCAATTTTCTTCATTTTTTTTACAAAGTCCCACTGAACATATTGTTCAAGATGGAAAATCTAACCTTTGATATTTTCCTTCCTTACGTTTACTTACGTTACGTTATGTTTTACTCTTTTAATGCCTAATCATTTTTTGTTTTAAGTCACTAGTGTGTGTCAGAAAAGGTCGAGAAATGCTGCACTGAATGATGTTTTGTTCCAATCCTACAACATATTGCTACATGTGACAAATTTTGTGACTGCAGTTAGGCGGTTTAGTTCTAATTTCAAGGGTCTGGGAGCAATAATTTTATTATTGGAGCTTTCACTGTACATATACATTGCAAGAGTTATGAACAAAGCAGGGACAAAATTTAAAAAAAAAAAAAAAACCCTTTAAAACACTATGTAAAAAATGATTTATTTCAGAAAATTATAGTACAAAAAATACAATACAGGTGAAAAGTTTGTATTCACTAAGTTGCAATAGATTTAGAAAAACAAAATTTATAAAACATTTTTGCACACTTATTTTGTTAATTAATATACATAATATTTAGAAATCATATCTGATCAACAAATCTACATTTTATATCTTTTTAACAGTCGAAACCTACTTAAATGCACACTGCATAACTAAAATCACATATGTACAGAAAACTGCAGTCTGCAGGGGGTGAAATATTTTTCAAGCTTAATCCAGGGTGTTTTAATTGAAGAATCCTGAATTTATGGTAAGTAAAACTTGAATGATTTGGGCCATAATTTCTTTACAAACATACTAAGTATCCTTATTAAATATGTAATTTAGTACTTCCAGTAGCTATTCAGAATGTTCCTAGGAAACTGATCAAGACTTTTTTCTTTCTTTTTCAGCTTCAGAATTAAAAAAAAAAAAAATATTAATTTTGCATGGATTATCAGAACAAGTTTTTTTTCCAAACCTATTTTGACTATGGCTCTGTTCTTTCCTAATATCTTCCATATACATATACTTGTCAACACTTCCTCATTTTGTAGAAGCTTTCTGCATTTCAACCCTATCTTCTGCATGAAAGATAACAGCTGTCGGAGATACATGATAGTGGACTTGCACTGATTAATCTGCCACTTTGCTGAAAATTTATAATCAGCTATTTTTTCTAGTCAATAAGTGAAAAGATTAAATTTTTACGTATAAAATTACTTTTGGCTGGAACAAAAAACCTGAAGGGCAGTGGCTTATTGGGGGCACTCTCGCTACCACACTGTAGACCTGAATTTTATTCGTACTTTCATCCCTTCAGTGGGTAGATAAAATGAGTACCAAGCGTACTTTGGAACTGAATACTGGAGGTCTGCATTCGACTAACCACCAAATCAGAGCATCTGTGCACCCAAAGTGCTGGGTCTTGGAAGGTACAATTGTGTCCCGTTTAATTTAAAATGTACAAATTTTCATGGTAGGAATGTGAGCAACACACTAATGTTTTTTTGTGAGAGAAAAAAATGCAAATTAATGTAAGGAACTACAGGAAAAATTAAAAATGTTACTAAAATAAAGAAAAAGAATACCAGATATTAAAAAACTGACTTTTAGGAACTACTTTAAGGCAGAATTTTAAAAATGAGTTTATATGCACTTATCTGGTTTCAAATGTCAACTTATGAACCTCAGACTCAATATTGCTGAGATGCGTTTCTCGGTAAATCAAACAAATCATACACAAGCTCAAGCATTATTTTAATGTAATATAACTCTTCAGAACTTTTTCAAAAAAATGACAATGTTACAAATTGTTTTGTACTTACAAAATAAATAAATAAATAAAGTTGATTGATGAAGATGAAATATGAAAGAAAGCAAGGAAATTCAAATAAAATCAGAACTAATCTCGTAGCACTTTCATTTTTTTAAATTCAGTTCAAAAATGTTTTTGTTAAACATCTTAGAGGAGGGTACTGCATATTTTAGAACCAATCATAAAATGAACTTCAAAATTAATTTTTTAGTGGATGGATAGAATGATTAATTGAGTTGACCCTAAAAACAAAAGAAATTGCAGAACAATAACAGCAATAGAGAAATTAGGTTTGCCTATACAAACAATTGTCCAAACACTGCTTGTTGGGGGGGGGGGGGACAGACAAAGGATAAAATTAAAAGGGGAGCCCCCATGAAAACAGGTACAGTAAAAGTTGGACTTTTCAGAAATTGGGAGAAATGCTGAATTCTAGATACATGAAACTTCCCAGTCAAGTGCATGAAAATTTGAGCTCTTTTAAAAATATTAAATGTAGGGTAAAAAAAAAAAAAAAAAAAAAAAAAAAAAAAAAAAAAAAAAAGGACCAAGATTTACTGTTGATGTTTCAGAATGGAAGCAACAAATATCAAAAATTATAATCATGAAAACAAGAATTATACATTACATTTTATGTTTATTCTTTTCTAAGTGTTTATTTTGAACATTAGTGCTTTCTGAAAAGCAATGTGATTTTAAAATGGTCCTCTTGTATTAAACTAAAACATAAGTCAAATTCGAATGATTGAACTGTGAGAAAAAAAGTACATGTGTGTGTTTGTGTGATAAAAGTTTTCTATATGCAAAGTTCAAAGAATTTTTTGTAACTTTTAGAAAGTAATTTGCATGCTAATTTGATTACTTTCACTAACATTGACATAAATCCTTTGCAAACTCCTAATTAAATCAACCAGTATCAAATGAAATTTATTGCTCAAAACCTCTAATCACAGTCAAGTCTGTTCTAAGTGAAGTCGCACTTAGCAAGGTGAAGGTACACAGATATTAATCTACAACACATGTTCTCAAAAGGGACTGATTTGACAGGCCATGTTTATGAACTCGTAACTGAGATTTCTGAGCTCCCAAAATGAACTAAAAAGTTAATACTAACTAAAATTCATTAGTTTAAATTGAAAAGCTAAGATCCAAGTTAAAAAAAAAAAAAAATTACTCCTAACTAGAAAAAAATAGATTCAAACAATATCGTAATATTTATAACGATTTGAAACGTACCACTAACCATAAGGTATATTTAACAAAAATAACTATTTAAGTACTTAATTTATCATATTGGGGAAAAACTTTATTTGTCATATTGTGGAAAACTAGATTTTTTTAAGTCCTAAGCACAATTTCATTTTCAAAAATTCACAACCTTTTTAAAAACTTAACACTTGGCACACACAGTAAAACATTTAAATTGATACATACAACAGGGGTAGAAGTGATCGACTTGTCACATATAGGACATTTTCCACAAAAAATATAGGACAAATATAGGACACATTATATGAATAGTTTCGCTATGAAAAAATATATAATACATATATATTATTTATTTATTCTCATCAATGATTTTATTTAAAAAAAACCCTCAAACAAAATTATAACTTACACCTGAAATGACTTTCCTGTAGTTGAAAGAATAATTTTTGAAAAAAGTGTACTTTGTAGACAAAAAAAAAAGAACAAAGTGAAATTTATTGATAATAGGGAAGTTTTCGATTTTTCAATTTTATTTTTATATGATAGAGTAACATGTATGAACATCATAGGTGAAAAAATTTTTGCGATACGATAAGTAGTTTTTTTTAAATTAATTTTTAAAGTTCAAGCGCCTGTGACGTCAGATGGCATAGGAAGTGACGTCCGATAGGAGAGAAACGCTAGCGAACCGGTTCCCATGTCATGGGAGAAATCGAAGAACGTGCATTCGACTTCGAAGATGAAACGTAAAAGGCTTATCTCCTCGCGTTTCTGGAACATTAAACCTCTCATCCTCTCGGAAATATTCGAATATCACCATTGATATTATTTGAGGAAGATTATTTATATTGTGTTTTAACGAATCCGGCCTCCATAGTGTGTTCAAAAGGATTATTGAATTTCTAAAAAATAAAAATATCAGCGCGCTAAAAATGTCCCTAGCGAAAACAAGGGATCTTCGGCGGAAGGCTGCCCATTCGCGCCCTGTGATGTAGGCTCGTGACGTTTCAGAAGAGCGCACTTTTGCGCGTGGATTTTTAAAAATTCATTAAAAATCAACCACGGTGTTTTAAAATTCGGCGATGGTGAATTTTTTAGTTTTGAGGGTCAATTAACAATATGCAATAGCCAAAATATGAACATTTAATAGGTTGCAACTTCCCTATTAATACAGCAACTGACAATTTTTTCAGGGATAGAAGTGTCACAAACATAGCTTATATAAATAAATAAAAACAGTCTTTGTGTTGAGAACTAACAGGAAATAACCAATGCTTTGTAGCACAAATATAGATATTTTGTGCTATAAAATTTCACAAAAAGACTATTAGAACATTCCGATCAGAAAATGCACTAAACACAAATATACCTGCGAAAACAAAAACCGAAAATCACGCTGGAAAACAAAACAAACTGCTGTTGCCAAACGCAAAATTCTAAAACCAACTTCAGAATTCGTTCTCGAAACCCCACCCACTACAGTGACGTCATATTGCTGTAGCCAATGAGAGAAGATGCCTGTTGCAGGATTTAGTGAGTTGCGTTTTTTTTAATTTGAAATTCGTTTGCACACGTACTTTCGACGAAAAATCCGAAGTCAGATAGTTTATTTACTGTTGTTTTAAAGAAATAAATTGGATAAAAAACAGGAATATAGGAAATATAGGACATTTTCCAAAAATATAGGAAATATAGGACGATTTTCATGCTTTTTTTGAAAATATAGGAAATATAGGATATATAGGACCACTTCGACCCCTGATACAATTATAAAAGAACTTTTACTGCTTCACCTCAAGTTGAATATATATATATATATATATATGTACACATATATATACACATATAAGGCAGTGAGAAGCAAAGGGAAGTAAGTGGCAAAATTAAAAAATTGGAGATAAACAGTACAAATAGTAGGCGAAACTCTCATCTGTCTTGGGTCAAGAGATAGTACCAGTAGCCTTGATAGGTGCTCCTGTACAGCATGATTTAGAGAAAAAAAATTAATGAAAGCATACCTAAGATGTTACCTTTAAGCTTGTTTTACATAAAACTTGAAAATGTCCACTTACATCCCTTTGCATCTTACTGCCTCATTTTTTTTTTTTTTTTTTTGGGGGGGGGGGGGTTGAAATAAAGTGCATGAATTTAGTAAATGAACAAGAAAAGTCAGTGAACAAACACAGCATTTTCTGAGGGTTTTCCTTTCGGATATGTAATTATAGAAGGACGTTATTACCACCAATTCATAAAAAGAAATTTCCAAAACCTTATTTTAAAAAAACTTAATATATTGGACAATCTACACAGGGGATGACCCAGGGTTGGGTCATGATTCCCTTTAAGCAATCAAATCAAGCCTAAACCAGATTTTAGGGGCTTACATTTTGACACAATCACAGCAGACCTCCTATTGGTGAACAACTATTGAGCTTTGCCCCCCCCCCCTCCTCCTCATTGCCATAATGGCCCCCTCCAAAACCAAAATCTGCCTTTGGGTCAAATCTCCTCTCACGGCTAAATCTGCAAAAAAAAAAAAAAAATCACTTTTTCCCAGTGAAGTCTACTTTCTCGCACAAGTATATAAAACTTAGAAGAAAAATATTTATATAAGATGGATTTCAGGAACACAGAATTATGCTAATAGTAAATCATTGCTGAATTCCTGTGAATTATAGCATTTTTGTTGCATGTGTCTGCATATTTTTAATGAGGACATTTTTTTGCCCCAGAAGCAAAATCAACAAGCATTGACGGTAAACCCACCATATTTTAACAAAACACTATTGATTTTACATCCCAAATTTTGAACTTGATTGCTTAAACTTGAATGGGTCTTCTTCCACCAGAAAAATATCTTGATTAAGAGGGTTAACAAGAATGACAACCAATTTATGTATGAACAAATTTCACCAAGTTCATTGGCATAAAAATTATCACTTCAAAATATATCTTAGCAAAAAATTTTACATGAATTGAAATGTTCAAAAAACTTACATTAAAATAATTCCAACTTGGTGAGCAATTTAAGAAAAATGCATTTCTCTTTGAACTTTTGCAAGACTTATAAAAATAAAACAACAAAGTTGTACAAATGGTGCAGGAATATTTCAGTTTGAGAACATTGAAGGTATTGCTGCAAATAGCTTTATGAAATATGTTATTTGTTTATGATTATTATGAATTTGAAATAATTTAAAATTAGCTAAAACCTATTAAATTGATGCAAGATATAAATGTTGTATACATTAAATCATTCAACATGATTAAAATTCACTTTTAGACCATTATTCCTTCAAAGTCCTTGATTTGGAAATAATGCATTACAAAGCAACAATAATAACATTAATATTAAATATATATGCAAACAGGTAAAAAAGTAAGTTGCACTTACTCTAACGTCTCTTTATAAAGTTTTCATTATTACCAAATTATTGGTATTTAGTGTTCATAGCAGTCAGATGCATTGTACAAGTTCATAGTTTCAAATTAAAATAAATATCAGCATCATATAAATATTTTCTAATAAACTGCATAAAATGTATCACAGAAAAACTTATTCTTTTTTCTGATGTCTTTCATCTGAAATAAAAAAAATGTTCGATTAAATAAATTAACTGATACATGAAAAGGCATAATAAAAATTAATGGTTAACATTAAGGTAGAAATTTGAAATTTGGATCAATAAGCAGTTTTCTGCATTCATTCTCCATCCCTCAAAAAAAAAAAAAAAAAAAAAAAAAGGGGGGGGGGGAGAGAATTTATGTATAATTGACCAATCTTTAAAATTCGAGGTTAATAGCAGCATTCACAATATTAATTCCTTACAACAAACGAAAAAATAGCAGGCATATGAAACTTTTGATAAAATGATTCGAAGAAAAGCAGCTGGATATGAAGCAGTTAAGCTTAGGCAAGCCAGAGTGGCCAGAAAACACTCAGATTAGCACTAAAACAGATTTAGCCAAAAAAGGTAAATATTAGCATCCTGCTAATTCATAAATTGGACAAAATGCACTGAATCGTTTATATAGCTGCTAAAAATATGAAAATGGTCATCAAATTAGGTTTTTTATTTCAACAGTGTCACAACGAAGTATTATCAGTACCACGGGACTTCGTGAAAAGAATGAACCAGCTGTTTTGCTAATTTGTACTTTATAGTCCAGGAAAATTAGCATTTTACTTGGGGGAAAAAAAACCAAGGATTTTCTTCACAGAAAGCTTTGTTATCTTTTCCAACAACATCTCAAAAGTCCTCGAATTTTGCTGTATGCTTCTCCCCCTTTTTTTGGGGGGGGGGGGGGAGAAATGGGGAAATTTCAACATTACTACCTAGTGGGTATTATTTCTAACATATTTTTTTTTTACACTGAGCTTAATAAAACCAATAACCAAATCATTTCAAATATTTAAAGAGTTTTTGACTTAAAAACCAATTTTTTAAGCAGATTAGGAAACACTTGTTTTGTTGTAACTTAAGAATTTTTCTTCAAAAAAATTAAGTACTTTGATTTTTCTTCACACAAAGGTTTGTTCTGTCTTCTTAAGTAATAGCTTAAAAGAGACAATTTTTTGTTTGCAAGCATCCTTCTTTTTTTCTTTTGGGAAAGGGGAGATTTGAAATGAAGTATATATAGGCAAGTGGTGCATTGTTTTATGCGTATTGTTTTACGCTAAATCAAATAAAACCATTACCTAATACTTATTTCAAACATTTTAAGACATTTTTGCTTCGAACTATCAATTTTTGAAAGAGATTATGAACACCCTACTCCATGGTAAGTGTGAAGTATTATTGAGAATAAGAATAGTATTAAAATCGTACACTACGAAAAAATCAATCATGACTATTAAACAGCCAATTCAAAATTAATTTTGCGGTGTAATGATTTGTAATTCTTAAATGTTTATATTTGTTGCTACTCATAGAAAGAATGTTCAACATCTTGCAGACCTGTCTTTTCATTTTGTTGTCCCACTTATATGATTTTTTCAGAGAACAAGGAACGATTGTCCAGGCAGTGCCTACAGGCTTGAGAGCAATGAAGCCCTACCTTTCAACATCCACATGCATTGCACCAAGTTTTTCTGCATGTACAGAAAATAATTTTTTAAAATTGAATCTAGAGTGGGAGCAGGACATTGGGTTGTTCTTACTGGATTTAGCATATTGTCTTTTATATTCCAACCCCATTCCTTAGGGTTCATGTTATTGCCAAGCCATGTCTGTACCTAACAACAAGCACAAAATGAATATGCTGGGCTGCACTTGAAGCACAGGGTAGTAAACTTAAATTTACCTCCATACTTTTAGTAACCGATTTAGTAATAAAACGAAGATACCATCAGTTTCCCAAGGAAATCTCATTGTTAGGTGCATCATAAAATCCTAGAAAGCATTTTATGCCTTTTTCTGCATTTCAGAAACATAGTTTTCATAAAATACTTGCATAGCACTTTGCAAGTCCGGACATTTTCCAAGCAAATTCATGACTGCTGATTTTACTGTCTAGAACATAGCAGATGTTCTATCGCAGCCAGAAAAGGCATGAAGCAATGAAATGGACTTCTTAATATTCCTTGTAATATCTCCTTGTTGGGGGAGTTCTATAATTAAGAATTACTAGGAGATCAATATCCTCACTCACAATAATTGTTAGCATGATTGTTAAGTTGTGTGATAGTGAGCGTTTGTTTCAACAATGAGAATATCAGCATCATCTTTGGCTTGCTTCACAGCAATATTTCTTGTTTCAACATGTTTTGTGAGAGAAAGAATTCACCTATTTTTACTGTTTGCGGCATTAAAATGTATCTCAACTGAAGTTGCTATCTTCAGAGAAACAACTCTGCTAGTATATGAATATTTCAATTCATGTTTTTTTCTCTTGTTGCTCATTTTTACTCCCTCTCGACACATCATACTAAGGGAAGATAACATATAAATTTGACTTTAAAGGATGGGTAAGTAAACTGTTCAGTGGCTTTCATCTATTAAATGCCCGTGGAAAAAAATAAAGTGCTCTAAAGATGCTGGAAACCTCTGCCATTTTTGTGCATAAAATCATTTCTAACTGTTAAAATAAGCATCTTTGGAACTCAATTCCTATCCTATTTGACTCAGCGTAATAAAAATACGTTTAGCATGTTTAACATATGTATTAGGTTGTAGTTTTATTTGATTTGGCGTAAAAAAAATTACATATGGGACAATGAGCTACTTCCCTATATACTTAGCTTCAAATCCCTCCTCTCGAAAAAGAGGGCATGGGGTAAAAACTAGTCTCCTTTTATGTCATGATTTAATAAGACTGAACAAACCTTTCTGTCAAGAAAAACAGAAGTTTTCTTCAAATTTTTTTGAAGAAAATTTTTTAAGTTACAACAAAACAAATGTTTATTAATCTGTTTTAAAAATGTTTTTAAGCCAAAAACATTGACAGTTTTAGAATTAACCTTAACAAGAAGATTTTAGGATTAACTACAATTATTGAGTGTTGTAACCAAGAAATCATGCACTGATTTTATTTTGAACTTTTTAGTGATAACCAAGCTTTCTTAGCTAAAGTCTTTAGATCAAAAAAAAAAAACATTTATATTTTATTGGATCTTTTGTATTTGCACTTTCAGGCCTAGCCAACACTTATTTGAATTTACCAAGCCCTCTCAGAAAGTTTCCCAACTTGCTCAATAGGGTGTATCGAAAAAAACTCACATCTTACATAAAAAATTTCATCCAAATCAAAAAGTATTTTTGGTGTCCCGCATGAGGCTTAAAGTTTATAATTTTCTTCAAAAAGTCATTTTTTTCTTAAAAATTTTTTTTTTTTTTGAATAACAGAAAAAAATGTAAAAAAAATTTCAAGTTTAAAATTGTGAGGAATAAAGTTGGGAATTATGGTCAAATAAAAGGTTTTGCTCTGATGAGGCATTTAGGTTCACGCATAACACTTAAAAATATGGATTTTTTAAAAGTTCAATTTAGATTTTCAATATAAATATATTAGCTTTTGAATTTTATTTTATTTATTTATTTTTTTTTTTACAAATGATGGTTGAAAAATTTCTTTGCTAACAAAGAATTTTTGATACATTTCTTTATGTTTAAAAGATAAAAATTATTTGAATTTATTTTCAGATTATATTGTACGTTTAATTTTGTGAAGTTAAAAAAAAATAAGGATTATAAAATAACCTTGCAAACATCGTTTTCATTTTACTTAATGGAAGTATGTTATTAAAAGAATAATGTTAAAGTAAAACAAGTAGTGTGTAAAAAGTAAGTTATTAAAAGAATAAAAAACTAAACACCAAAACATACATAGAATATTATGTGTATTTTCAGTACACCATTTGTAGAGTACTGCAAAGTCACATAATAAGCAACTATCGTTTGGTGTACAAAAGTGTACCCTTCGCTTTGTATGGGATAGGAAGGGATTTGTGCCCAAAAGTAATACGATTGATGAAAATGCAGGCTATGGCTCCACAGCAGTTAGTTTTACAGAGTTTAAGTAATGTGGACATTTAGCAAACGATCTCCAGAAACCTCATGACCTTCTATTAATTTTTCTAATATTTTTCTTTTCTTATGGGAGTCATGCTTGGCTTTTGCTCAAGAACTGAAATTTCGAACAAATAGTGTCTTTGATTTGTGTACTGCTGTGTCCAATTTAACTACATTAACGTTGGTCATTGTATCAGTGTATTTGATTCATTATAGCAGGGAGTGAACGCTGATTGGTTTCACCAAGTCACAGTCTCAGTAAAAGCTTTTATATGACTTCCCTAATTTTACCTATCACTTAAAAGATACATTCAATAATTTGCGGTTCTTAACCTACTGTGAGTCATCCTGTGTTTCATCCAAGTTTCTGTTGCCTCTTTGCCGAATATTGTCAATTAGTCAGCTAATTCATCCAAAATAATTTTTTCAAGGTTCCACCCTCATTTATAATATCAGCTTCATGGTGTCAAAGATATCGGCAAGCACTTTCTACAGGTTAGAAAGCATAAACAGTGATAGGTTTTTCATTGTTTTCTTCTTCAGAGAAAACTATTGTGCACTTTTTGTAAGTTAAATGTTTTGAGTGTTTTCCTTAAACTTACTGTAGCGTTCCAACATTGTATTCTGGCTACTCCCACGAGTTTTGCAATCTATACTGCAATTTTTTGTAAAGTGCAAATTTCTGGGTTTTAAAATTTAGTGACGGTTTTTGAAAACGTTTATAATTTTTACAAATTTTCTAAATTGCTGCATGAAACTGAAACCTTGAATGAGAATACAAATTTATTTTCATCGTTCATCATATCAGACACAAAGTTTTTCTTGCTGTACTTGAAGAAGTATGAGGAAGGCGATTCAAACTTCAAACGATGCTTGTGAAAATGTTTGTTTTATGAGTGGCAAAAGCTGCAAAACGTTTGCATAGAAAATCTTTGTGGGACTGGAAATCTTGCGAGATTTTGCTCTTAATTCCGCAAAATATCATGCGGGATCCCGCAGGATTCGAGATCGGAGACCCTGTTTGGAACCAAGCCACATGGCTTTGTAAAATGCTTTTTTTTTTTGTGAAAATCACGGAAGTTTAGAAGAAATGCAGGAGACTTATATATTGTTGATGATAGTTTTTTTCCTCTAAATTTTTTCTCTGACTGTACTGTGCACATTTTTCAACTTGAAAAAATTTTAACATTTTTTCTGCTATTGAAAAAAATTTTCTAGAAAAATTGATTTTTTGAAAATAATTTTATTTAAAGTTTAGGCCTTGTGCAGGACACCTAATTTTTTTTTTGATTGGGATAAAAATGTTTATGTAGTATGTGGGTCGGTAGAGGCAACTTTTTATCAACTTGACAAATTGAATTTCAAAAAAAAGTTTTCTTCGATACACCCTATTGCTCAAGCGATTCATACATTCCTTTTATTATTTTAAAACTAAGATTGAGATAAAAAATATATTATTTTGTACTGCTCAAGCGATTTATACATTCCTTTTACTATTTTATAACTGAGATTGAGATGAAAAATATATTATTATTTTTATTTGAAAATGATTACTTAGGAAATGTTAAGCAACAAAACTGTTTGCTGAGAGTTGCTATCACTTATATAAAGTTAAAAAATAAGAAAACTAGGAGACGTCGTAGGTAGCTGTTACAGAAAGCTCGATAAACAATCAAAAGCCAGCTGGTTGCCACAATGACAAGCATTTTCTTTTTAGTGGCATGTAATCAAATTAATAGGGAGTCAGATTTTTTAAAAATGAAAGGAGAGTCAGTGAAAATTAAAGAAATAAAAAAACCCAGAGTTGGAGTCTGCATGTTTTTGAACGACTCCGACTTCTCTACCCCAAAATCAGTCCGACTTAGACACTTTGACTCCGACTCCACAGCCCTGCTTGCTACTCATGATTGAAGAACGGCTATGAGGTTTAGCTTTTCTCACCATTACTACAAAACATTTGAACATTATAAGTTTAAGTTTCCAGGAAAATGATTGCACACTTCCTATCCTAGTTAGTCATGTATCTTCTTTCATGAAAACACCTTTCGCCTTTTAGTGTCTCGGTTTTGGAGGAAAAAATTAACACATTTCAAATAACAACCTAAGTCAATGATTGTAGCATTTATTCATTTCTGAGTTTAGTGATTTTCAGGGAAGGTGATTTGGAAAAATTATTGGGGGGGGGGTGGATGTCAGCGGGGTCTAGGGAGTATGTTAAAGCACGGAGCCCCCTCCTCCCCCGAAAAAAATTCAAATTTTTGGGCCTTGAAAATGCCCACTTAAATATTTTCTGGTGTGTATAATTTATACAAACAAACAATATGTGACATGGTGTTTTCAAAGTAAAACAATCTAAAAATTGGTACACAAATTTTCTGCTTCAATTAGATCATGTCACTTGCCTTAAGAGAGAGACAATTTTACAATTCCATTTTGTGGGGAGCTGTGAAGTGCCATAGCTAGGCTACGGCACTATACAAGGTAGAGCACTTGACTTGCATGGAAAGGAACTCCTAGTGGCACCGATTTATAACAACTATTGGGGGGAGGGTGCCATAATGGAGGCCTTGCCAGGGGAAATTTTCTAAATTTGAGATAAAAAATAGCGAGTTTTAAATTTTTTAAAGCATTTTAGGGTCATATGATTAACATTAGAACCCCAAAAACTCGACTCTCGGTAAATCAACACTCTGAGAAACTCAACAAGCCAACACATTTTTTGGCTTTGAAAAAAAAAAAAAAAAAGAAAAAACACGCATGGTATTTTCGCAAAACGCTAATTTAATTTACAGTAATAATTATGCTTTTAGTCTATTACAGAGCAGTGAATATATAGCTCTGAAAAGATTGAAATGATATTTAAATAAATCTAAACTATCATTAAAAGCATAAAAGATTGCTGTTGCACTTTGATTACTATAAGTGAAATAACTAATTTAAGCTTGCTTTGAATAAGGCTCAGAGTTCATTAAATAAAAACAATGTCTCAAAATTAATGCTTTAATAGAGTTTAAAAAGTTAATACAGATTATGTTATTAACTCTAATAACTGAAGAAAACTATCATGCCTTCCATTTAATATACAAATCAAACCCTGATATATTTTTTTCAGATCAGCAACACTTAGATGAGGGCGACGGAGGCGACATACTTCACTCGAAGGTTCGCGCACTGGGACAAATTCTATGAGTGCTCTCAGCACCGTAACACTATCATTATTCACACCACTCGTTTTCAATTAACCTGCTTACTACCGCAATAGTTATTTGTTTTAATTCATTACTGAATGTATTTTACAATGTAACTCTTCAAACAAGGAAAGTAAAAAATACCAACACAATTTTATGATTTTAGAAACCATAATTTGACAAATAATGTTCTTAAATTATTGAGGGGGCTCTGTCTCCCAAAACAAACTATTGAGGGGCTCGGACCCCCTCAAGCCCTATGGAGTCGGCGCACTGGTAATTTTCATCATAACAGTGGCGGATATACCATGTCGCATTGTGAAGGGTCCCATGACTATTGGTGCCTTGTAGGAATCACAAAATTGCAGATAACAAATGTTTTACTTAGTTCCTTAATAGACAAAGTCGGCCTCAAAAATGTATTGAGACTGGCTCACAAACTTGTAAAACCACCACTATATGATATTGCAGATCTTTACGCATACTATTTTACAACTTCTCTGCAAGGCATTTATTGTTACCCACTTAAAACCCAAACAGAAATTGATGATTTGTTACACCATATAACATTGAAAGCAAATATATAAGACATACTTCAACTACAAATGATCCAAATCATATTGAATTTTGTAAATTTACAAACAATTTTTCCAAAAATTGGCAGATACTGTGCTTTGCCATCTCACAGCAGTCTTCCTCGCTTGCCGTTCTCTAATTCATTCCAAAACATTAAGTGTTTTTATAGAAATTATCACTATTATTATGGTTTTAACTATTTCCCTCTTTTCATTTCTCCACAATAGTTTTCTCATTAAAAAAATTGCAAGGAGTATTTTATTCATAAAAACTCTAGCAATATCTTTGCCTGGAGCTGATTTCATGCATTGTTGCCTAAACTTTCTCGTACATACATTTATTACAAGCTGAAAAGTAGTTATTTAAGGAAATTCTAAAGGCTGCAACATTACCGTATTCAGATTCCTCCTCCTCATCTGTAGCTTCCAAAATATCAGAGCAGCAGCTCGTATAGCAAATAATACTGAAGAGACCAAGAGGTAATCCAAGTAATACAGTTGTCAAAACAGGATTTCCTTTCCACATGCCCTTTAAATAATTTTTTAGAATTTAGCAAATACATAAATATGATTGCTAAAATACAAAAAAAAAGCTTAAAGTTTTTTGTGGAATAAACAAGTTGGATTGAAAATAGCAGAATTCAGCTCTTCAAGGGAAAATGGTTTTAGTTTGAAAAAGTTTCAACTCTAAGAAAACAAATGTTTTTAAAAAGAATTTTAATTAACAGATAACTTATTAGAAACTGCAAACCTTTCATTTATTTTTAATACTGGTCTTTAAAATGATTTAAATTGATTTAATGATTAAATGTTATTATATGTGTTAGTTTTATGTTTCATAAAAACAATTTATTTTTAAGCTAAAACTTTAATGAACATAAAAAGAATTTAATTTCTTTACTTAGTAATGAAACTTAAAATGTGGTTGAAATAAAAAAAAAAAGAAAGAAAAGAAAAGAAAAAGAAAAAAGCTGACTTTTGTGCAGAATGCAGAAAAATTATATTTTGAAGAATATGTATGAGTTCTTTTGCTTGCATACAGGATTCGTACTCAATTTCAGAAATAAATTGAAGGAGTTTTGGAGGAGTTTTGAAGGAGTAAAATGAGATTTTGAAGGAGTACTAATGGGCTGTGTGTGTGTGTGTCCTTAAATAATGTCACACTTTATCTAACTCCTCCTCTTATCACATGTCATATTTTTTAAAAACATATTGTTATAATAACTGTGTGATGTTACTTTTTGTCACTCTCTTCTCCTTGTCACATTTTCATAAACACGTCTCCCCCTCAAGGCATAACATCACTCGTGAATGACTCATATCATAACATTGATTTGCTAAACGTGTTTTTTAAACACAATCACTTAATATAGTACATCTGCTTATCTATTTTTAAATGTTTAAATAACAATTAGACAAACTGACTTTTGCAGCTGAGAGTGGGGTGGAGGGAAAAGCAATAATCATAAAACTTGAAAAAATAGCCAAACACCATTTAAGCATGGTTTACTTCATTTATGAAATGTCTTAGTCATCTAAAACATTTTAACCTTAAATTTTTATAACTTCTATGATCAATTTGTAAATAACATCTTTATGAAAAAATAAATATACGGAATTACTACATTAAAATTGCCCTTATACCTTCACCCTCGTGACAAAGTTTAGTTGTCAACCGAAGTATTTCAAGCTACTGTCACAGAGGAAGATTACGTCTTGAACTAAGAAAGAAGGAGTTTTGAAGGAGTTCAAACCAAAATGAAGGAGTTTAAAGGGCTCTTCAAAAAAATTTCCTAAATGAAGGAGTATTGGAGGAGTTTTGAAGGAGTGTACAAACCCTGAAGGAAAATAAGCTTAAGTTACTTTGCAGCCTATATGAAATTTCCAAAGTAATGTTAAAATCAGAATTGAAAATTTCAATTATATGACTGCCCAGTTATCTGATTATGACTTAGCTTAATTTTAAAGAACCCTTCAATGAAACTTAGGAACATGCCTTTACTCTTTGGACAGTTTTTTAAGAACTTCAGAATGCTAAAGTAGTTTTATAAAGTGAATGAGGGAACAAAAATCATTTTTATTATTTATTATTTGAAATTCATACATTTTCACATTCAAAAACTTAACCCAAAATATATCAGTTTACTTAAACACTCTACACATAAAAGTTGACATTATAACAAAATTCATCAAGAAGTTATGAAATTATGGCAACATTTTTTTTATTTCTTTGATCAGAGGAACCTTTTTAAATGCTCATTTTTTTTGTGGAACCCTTAGTTTTTTTGTCAATAGTGCAGTGGCGTAGCTAAAGTTCTGTTGGAGAGAGAGCCCAGGTTTTTATCTTAAAGAGACTATCACATTAACTATTTGTCATTAAATTGATAATTAAATAGACTTTATTATAAACCATGGTAATTATTGCTAACTGCTAATCATTATTTATTATTATAAAACACCAAAACACTTTTATTTGCAAAGACAGCTGATGTCATAAAATAGTGGGGGCTCAAAGGAGGTGCGGGCAAGGGGGGGGAGAATTGGTTTGGTGGGCGACACACCCTTAAAGATAAATGTTTTCTTCAAAAATTGGGAAATTGAATTTTTACATCAATATTAATGAATTGATCTTCCAAAAAATTCGAGAAACAAACTCAAAATGTGGAACTGGATGCCCACAGAAGATTTCCTCCAATAAAATAAAAGTTCCATTTTAATTTTTATGTAATAACCTAAAAAAGCATAAAACAAGCACTTATTAAGTCAGTTCTTTTTTTAATCACATGAATAGATCATCACTATCATTTTTCATTCTACCCTTATTAGTTTTGAACTTAGAAAAGTGGAGAGGGAAACTCCCTTTACTGCTGAAAGTGAGAGGGCAAGTGCCACCCTTGCCTCCTATGCCTATTTGTGATTCTGAGTTTTTTAAAAAGGGATAAATAACCTCAGAAATTATGCATGAGTTATGTGATTAAAAATTTTTCTTAGTAAGGAAAAAAATACTGATGCGTTTTACATACAATAGTGTTAATAATTCACTAAAATTTACAAAATAGAAGTTTTTAAAACTTAAAAGTCTCTTATTTTTACAACAATTTTGTAAGTTATTTATAAATCGTAGTGATGTCACTGTATGTTATGTTGACTTAAATTGGCTCTTACTTGTTAAATGTTAAAATTGTACTTTCAACTGCTGATATAGATACTGGGAGAGTGGCTAGTATAAAAACTAAAATATTTGAAATTTACGTCAAAAATTGTAATTTTAGGCACTATTTGGTAATAATGCAGGAAAGGAAATTTGGGGTGTCCTTCCATAAGTTTTTCAACATTGAAGTCACCTTTAAACTAGTTAGTATCTTCTTCCAGCTTTTTTTTAAAAATTGAAGTGTTTAAAAATGAGAAAGAGGTGCTTTATGACTGATCTTGGAAAAATTTCGAAGAAGGCACAATTTCAGGTGACAAATAAAATTATTCCTACAGTGGCTAACATTGATGGGTAAAAAAGCTCCGATTAATATACAAAAGTAAAAGAAAATTTATTTCTAATTTTGGGAAAGCATTTTTATCGATTTTTAAGTAACAAATTTGAAAGATGTGGAATCAAAAAAAAAATGCAAGTCTCATGGAACACCTGAGAGAGCTTTGTGGAACCCTGGGGTTCCGTGAAACACAATTTAAGAAAAGCTGAATTATGGCATTGACTTTTACAATACTAATGAGAAATTATTTTAATACTTAAAACAGTAGTCAAATGAACAACAAAGAACAAGTCTAAGGTATTCAAAAACTGTTGGCTGTCACAATTTGACAGTTTTGACAATAGATGAAAATATAGGGCTGAAATTATTAAGCAGAAGCTCAAGTCAAACGTAAAGTTTTAATTTGTAATTTAAGTTTGTAGAGAACAGATAGGATTTAAGAATTTCTTACTATTAATGAAGTTCTGGCACCATAGTAACCTCTATACATTCTGTAGAAAAATGTTTCACCTCCGAAAGCCTGAAACACAAGAGGGGACTTTGTTAATAACTGCACATCACATGACATTAAATTACTAAATGTACAAAATAAAGACCTCACAGAACATAAAAACTTTGTCAATCAAAATGAACAGCAAGCTACATGCTCTATTGATTGCAATTGTAGGTATGAGCAGAGCCGAATCTTGCTCTAAGCTGTCACTGGGCAGATTTGAAACTTGCCCAAAATAAAGAAGGAAAATGTCCTTGATTCAAAAAATAGTGTTTTTAAAATTTAAACTGATAAGCTTATGAAGAAATGATGACGCTTTACATTCAGGGGCACTGCAATGGGAGGTCACTGTGACCTCCCAAAAAATTCCTTACTCGGCAAATTTTACTGACAATTCAGCAAATTTGGAGATAATGTATCAGCATTGAGATTCTTTTTTCTTTTTAAAAATTTCGAAAATTGTGTTTTTAATGACGCCTAATGTTCCTTCTCATTGAATGTTATGTATGTATGTATGATAAGTGTGCATGCTTGTATTTTATTACAAATTTTAAATATTAATAACTTAAAAGAGAAAATAAATGTCAATCACTCAAGAAATCATAATTGAATAAACACTAGTATGGCACTATAATTGTTAGTCTAACTCCAATTTTGTTGCAACTTCTGGTCAAACGCAATGACAACTTTACTTGAAATATATTTCATTTTTTAAAGATGTGTAAGAGTAAGCATTATTAACTACTACACAAAAAAAAAAAAAAAAGGATGTTGCGATGGAAAATGAAACAATGCTAATATTTCACTTTCAAGAATAATAATTTTTAAAAAATGTGTGGTTAAACAAAATTTGCCACTCTAGGCAACTGCTTACTCTGCCTATTGGGAAATTCGGCCCTGTGTATGAGCAAAAGTTCATACTTTGCAGCAGAGCTACATAGCCAATTAGAACGTTATACATGTTTAAAAGTAAAAGCTTGAGAAAAAGTTCAGAATAAAAATATCCTTTATTTAGCTTCTACCATGAAAAAGCTTATAAAAACCGGTTAGCGAGTTAACTATACAAAATTTTAAAGAGCAATGTCGACTGTCTTTAAAAAAGTAATTAAGGGCATTTTTTATAAGTGCTTCAAGCTAGTACAGGAAACGACAACACAAACTGGATGACGTGTCATAAAAATATCGTAGAAAAGAGAAAAATGAATTCTCAAGCGTAATACATTTTATAACCATTCCGGCTATGTACAAAAGAAAGTTACACTCATCAAATATGTAAAACTTTTACGTTTGCCAAACATAAAAAGTCCAGAGAAACTCTCGTAAAAGAAAAAATTAAGGAATGTAGAACTTTGACTCAATCATGACGTCTGAATGTATTAATGATTCGGTGATGCAATGTTTACATTTAATTTTGTTTCAATCTGCATGAGGCAAAAATAGATTTTAGAATAAAATAATAATAGTAAGTTATCATCTCATTCTTTTTTGAGAAAGATTAACCAAAGGTCACAGCAATAAATATCAACATATTAATATGTATCAACATACATCTGCATTAAAATATTATGAGTTATTTAAAAATGTAAAACAAGCTTTTGCACTGCATTTCTCTTCTTTTTGAAACAGTAAATGATAAAGGCTTAAGAAAAAACACATATTATGAACTATAGACATATCTAGAAAAGAAAAATTAAACTAACCTCTGCACTATTGTTTTTGATTTGATCTAAAAGTTCTAAAATGCTTTGTGGTGAAGGTACTTTTTCATCCGCTTCTAGCTTGGGCAAATAGTACTGATATGAAGTAGTATTCACAACAATCAAACTAGGAATCGGCAGAGTTGTTATTGCAATATTGTTTGCAATGTCTGGTTGGCTCAACCATCCAAATACAAAGTTTCTGTTTGGAACAAAACATTGAAAATTTTATAATATGTTGATAGTTCATTACCAAGAACTATTATAATACAAAATCATAAAGTCTCAACTTATGCAAGGGATGCATTCCAAGTCCCCTGCATCAGGGCTGTCCCAAAGGGGGGACGAGCGGGGCAATCGCCTCAGGCGCCACAAAATGAGGGGGCGCCGCAAGGCGCCCCTCGTTTCGACGAACACGACAACATCCACACGAAATGATTGTAGAAAAATTAGGGGCGCCCCCTCATTTTAGGTATCATAGACACACAAAATAGAGAATCATTGCAATGATTCTCTATTTTGTCCTATGGCACAAAAATATTCCTGTCTCTCAGTCTCCAAAACATTCGTTTCCTTTGTATCATTGAAACAGATACAATTTCTGTGAATATAACTGTTTAGAATCAAACAAAATGCACTTCTCATTTGTCTAGTTCTCACCAAATTTGCTTGAGTTCTGCCCCTGCATGCAGTGACGTAACCAGAAATTTTTTTTTAAGGGGGTACATTGGAAAAAAAAATTGATCGAATAGGAAAAAAGGTGTCCCGTCAAAATTTAAAACTTTTAGTTTTAAAAACGCAATTTTAGCCTTAAAACGCGATTAAAGGCCATGTTTATTGACGTTAGGGTAAGAGAGGGAGCTCAGAGACTGTTTCCGATTGATTATTTTTTAAATAGATTGAAATTAATTCTTGCACGTTTTCGAAATTGAAGTTTCAAAAACGCAACTTTTGACAAACATTGAAGATTTTATGGATAGGAGGATCTGGAGCCTTTCCCATTAAAATTGTTGAAAACTATGGTTCAAAAAATTTCAGTAGTGTTTTACTTTCAGGGGCTATCCCACTTAAATTTTTTGTGAGTGTCGTTTGAAAAACTCATTGCTTGTGATTTTAAAGAAAGGCGGCATGGGTACCCTTACACGAATATTTTCTTAAACTCAAGTTTTAAAAGCAATTTGTAAGGCCATATCTTTACTAATAATAAAGCTGAAAGTCTCTCTGTCCGGAGGATGTCTGGATGTCTGTGACGCGCATAGCGCCTAAACCGTTCGGCCGATTTTCATGAAATTTGGCACAAAGTTAGTTTGTAGCATGGGGGTGTGCACCTCGAAGCGATTTTTTGAAAATTCGACGTGGTTCTTTTTCTATTAAAATTTTAAGAAAAAAAAATATCATAAGATGAACGAGTAAATTACGAAATTATCATAACGTGGAACCATAACATGGGCACAAGCCAATTGGCAAGATATGAAATTATCATAACGTAGAACCGTAAGATGGGTACAAGCCAACTGGCAAGAAAATTCACCATACATTATTTGTAAATATACAGGCCAACCAAAAGACTTTTGATTTTTCTATTACGGGCAAAGCCGTGCGGGTATCATAGCAAATAAAATACTTGACATTGATTTTCTTTACTAATAATAAAGCTGAAAGTCTCTCTGTCCGGAGGATGTCTGTAGGATGTCTGTAACGCGCATAGCGCCTAGACCGTTCGGCCGATTTTCATGAAATTTGGCACAAAGTTAGTTTGTAGCATGGGGGTGTGCACCTCGAAGCGATTTTTCAAAAATTCGATATGGTTCTTTTTCTATTCCAATTTTAAGAACAAAAATATTATAAAATGGACGAGTAATTTACGAAATTATCATAACGTGGAACCGTAACATGGGTACAAGCCAATTGGTGAGAAAATTCACCATACATTTGTAAATATACAGGCGAACCAAAAGACCTTTTAATTTTTCTATTACGGGCGAAGCCGTGCGGGTACCACTAGTTATGTAATATTAGAGCAGTGATTTTTCGAAATTTCAGCTCCAAAAATGCACTTCTGTGCGATTTTCGGTGTTGTAGAGTATTTGTGGGCTTCACCCTAAAACTTACAAATATTTGATGCAAAAGAATAATATCTTTGTTTATAACATATAAGAAAGCTGACATTAAATTGGTACAACTAAAACCAAAAAACTCTTGAAAAGAATCATTGGATGAGTCCAGATCGAAATTTATTTTTGATGTAATTAACTTCGATAAATACATTTTCTATTTATAATCAGCAAATTATTTATTCGTGTTCTTAGTTTGAACAATATGAATAACCAATTTAGTTTTAATTGTTTGTCTTTTTATCTAGTGGGATAACATTTTACTAGATAAATATTTGGATTTTTAACATTTCCATTTTTCGAAAAGTTTGAGGCATTAATGTTTCACTAAAAAAACAGATTAATTGCTTGCATTTTAATTTGTATGATACATAGCCCTTTGACTGTTCTGTCTATCAATATGTAAAAAAAATCAAGTATGTATTATGCACTGGTCTTATAACTCTGTGTGAAGAGGGGGGGGCGCCAGGAAACTTTCTGATAGACATAGTATGTCAATCTAAGTGAAGGTCTATTATCATTTTTATCATGTTAGATAACATTTTACATATTTGCAGTTTTCATATCATTGTTCCTTAACGAACGCTAGAATCCGTGACGTAACTAGTCTTGGAATAGAGAACGGCACGTGTAGTGGGCGTTGCCCATGACGTGACTACTTTAACGTCGATTCTTCTTGAACAGGTGACGTCACGTGCACACGCTTCGGGCTTGGCCACTGAAGATCACGATCAGGTAGCATTGAAGTGAAGATATGCTAATGAGATTCTGAATATAAGTGAAGCTGTTACCAGTTGATCTCTCTCTCACTTCTTGCACAGCCTAGATGCGTTGGCTCATGTCAGGCAAGCCAACTTGCTGTTTGTTCAGCAAGCTTAGGCTGTTAGTTTTTTTTTGTTTAATTGAAGTAGTATGACGTTTGTCCATTGAAGACTTCGTTCCTCATGAACGATAGTCGGGTCAGTTGATAATTACTTATTAGTCTAGGTCAACGGGGTATTTGCAATAATGGTATACTTATCCTTATTTACTTTTTGTTAAAGCCATATACTTTGTTTTTATCTTTTAATAAATTAATTGATGTTTAATGAGCTATTCGTCTCCAATTATACTGATTCTCGAACTCCAATTTCACTCTGCTAAATATATTACGTTGTTTGGGCAAGAGTTAGTTTCAATCATACCTTCCCATCCAACACTTTCGCCCCGGGCGCCGTCAGCTCTTCGGACGGCCCTGCCTGGCATATGTAGAAATTTTGTGTTGTGGAAAAGGGTAAGTATACGAATTTTTTGTAAACATACCTAATTATTTTTGGCATTTGAAAACACCTCTCATACTATTTTAAACCATTTCTCAACTGTATATTACCATTTCTTACACGAAGAAGTGAATTTTTAACTGTATTTTAAGAAATCTGTATTATTCAACATAAGTTATTGTTATGATGCACAAAATCAATGATCAATGGGAGAAAGAGACATAAAATAAAACAGTAAGATAAGTACAGTGTGTATTAATAATAAAATGCAGCACTATAATAGTACTGTGCAGTAAATACAGTATTTATATTTATAACTTAATATGAAGATAATGGTGATGCTGCGACACCAGATTGTTATTAGTCTTCTCCAGACACCACATGCATGTCAGGAAACGCATCACAAGAAGAGGAAGAACAAGAAAGAGCAAAAATTACACATACATAAATGAATGTATATAAAATTTATATTTACTTACAGTTTCCTATTTTTCTGAAAGAAATTTGATATGCATGTTTGCTTTAACATGGAATTCATTAAACATTTTTCGATTTCTTTCTTCAATGCATACAGCAAGTTATTATCTTTCGCAATATCCATCTGCCATTTCTTATTTTTAATTGCTTCCAAAACTTTTAACTTAATGCATCAACTTATATTGCTCCTTTTTGCTTTCATTTTACCACACAATTAGTCCAAGGCAGAAGAGAAAATCAACAATCAACAGATTCAAGAAAAACCTTTTGTGTTTTCTGGTTAAAGATACTGGTCAAACCAAGTATAACAATGTTACTGACAAACGTCTCAAGAACAAGAACTAAATCCCTGGGAATAACTTTCCTATGGACGGAAAGGGTTCGGACAGGGCCAGAGCAATTCAAAGAAACATTTTAATCCCTGCTCATTGCATGCGGACCAATTCTTCTAGCTCCCCCCAATACCCACCCCAGATGCATTTTACAGCCTTAGATAAGATTACAGCTAGAAGTCAACTAAGATAACTTTAGTTATGTGATCTTTTACTTTCAAGGGGTGAACTGAAAGTTCTTCACAAGGAAGAGACGAAAAATTCTACTTGAAATAAGAGTTTCACTAAGGAAACTTTGAACATATATGAGATTAAGTGAGGTATCTATGAGAATATTTTTTCTTAAAATGGGAAAATTTAACATTATTGCTATAGAATTTTATTTTTTTGTTCCATAGATTTATATTCTTACAATTTGGTCAGATTATCTATTACCCAATTAAGTGGAGATGACTGAATGATAATTATGCAGAAGGGTACATGGATTTTCAACAATGCATGAGTCAAAAAAATAAATATTGCACAGAATGAAGGACTAATAGATAGGTTTTATACATAAGCTTGGTTACAAGCTAAAAAAAAAAAAGTATCACAAGTAATAACTGAACAAACTCGTGACTTAGTGGTCATTACAACTGACAAGGAACCAAAGTGGCGGATCTAAAACTCGAGCAAGGGGGGGGGGAGGCGCTAACTTTGGTCCAAGTGCGGAGTCATCGTTTTAAAGAATTTGTCGTTTTGCGAATATTCTCAATCTTGGGGAGGGGGACATCATTCTTAAAGGGACATACACCTTTGCTTAAACAATATGAAATTTTCTCCACAAGGTGTCCCTCTTTTGAAAAATTTAGGATTTTAAATATGACTTTTTATTTGAAATAAACTTATATAGTATACTGAAGAATATAATAATTTTGTGAAAATTTTTAAGGTCTGAAAACACCATATGCACCTCAATTAGATATAATGCTACAAGTTACCGCCCCATGGCCAGAACTAAGACGGAATTTCAAGCAAACATCGAAAATGTCAGTTACAGCATCTAGAGATTGCAGCTGTGCTCTAGCTTTATGCTCATGAGTCTGGAGTAGCTAAAACCATGCTCAGGCAAAAACCTCTTATAAAGTTGAGTAGATTACCACATTGGTAGATAAAAATAAATTCACATAACAGAAAGTGGTGTGCAAACATGGTATGGCTCCTGAAAAAACGAAAATAAAAGCTAAGGTATAATCATTATGCCCCAGCTATTGCTACAGAAAGGTAGTAAGTAAAAAGAAGCGAGTCAGGACCCTCCCATGGAAGTTTGAAAAATTGATGTCATAAACACAATTTTTGGAACGAACGTTTAGGGGGTAAAGTTAGGTGAGATGGGGTTGAGGTTTCTTCCTGAGTATTTTCCCTTACTATAGTCAATTTCAAGCTTTCTTTAACGATATTAGGGAATCGAACACTTTTTCCAGAAATTTGCACAAATAAAAGGTTAAAAACGCAATTTTATGCTATCCCCTGCAATGGGGGTGAGGGTGGGGCACGTCCTTAAGGGGCCGAGCCTAAGAAATTGAATGAAGAAAATTGGGGAAAAAAAAACTAGCATTAAGACTTATTAACATTGCAAATATACACTGCTGGCCCATGGGGAGGGATTTTGTAGGCCCTAGAGATTTTGTAGCGGGAGGGGGGGGGGGGGGCAAAACTTGTGGATCCGGGCCTGGCCCAGGGGCTCTCTCTGAAAGTTTTTCCCTGTAGAACTCGAGAAATCATGATTAGAGACTAGCTTTGGGGGCGTTAGGAGAGGAATTCTTTGGTGATTTACTTTGAAAAACTTTCAAAATCGGAATCTAAGAAAAATTTTTTTTCCACAAATATTCGAAAATTGTGAACTAAAAATGCAATTTTAAGTAATCTTTAATGACATTAGGGGGAAGCGGGGTCTAACTATATAAAATTTTCCGTAATTTGAGGCCTAAAAACAGTTTTAGGCTCTCTTTATAAAAGTATTGCAGTATTTAAAATCTCCTTAGTTTTACCCAGTGCTAGTTCTGACTTCATTGGGGGGGGGGGGGGGGGCTATAGCTCTGTTAGCCTGAGAACAAAGTAAAATATGTAACTGTGAATTTGGAACTGATAACTTCAGATTAAAAAACCTTGATAGAATCAGGAGGAAGCTATTTCCTCCAAGACTTCCCGTGCTATTGCAAAGCACACTATAATTTGTTGTACGTTTTGACCGAATGGGAAAAAGAGCTAGAGTAATATTACCTCCCTCCCTCCCCCTCCAACTCACTATTAACACGCCACAGTGTATATATTTATTTAATTATAATGCATATTTAAATTCGAAAAAGTATTGAAGTATTTGAAATCTTTGAAATTTTTGTTTTGTTTCGAGTTATTTCTGACCTCATGGGGGGGGGGGGGGGCTATAGCCCCCTTAACCTGGGGACAAAGTTAATATATATGGCTGGTTTAGTTTGAAAGTTATAACTTTCAGATTAAAAAAAAAAAAACGATTAAAGAGTGAAACTATTTCCTCTAAGCCTTTCCATTCCATTGCAGATCACATATATATCTGTTTTAAGTTTTGACCAAATGGGAGATTTGGAGGGGCTACAGTCTGCTAGCTCTCCCCTCTTTCGATTAATATACCCTATATATAGTAGTTACATTTAAATGTAATGTCTATTTAAATTCACAAATGTGTGTGCATTACAATATTAAAAGTCTATGAAATTTCGATTTTATCCAGTGTAAGTTCGGACATCAAGAGGGGTGGGCTATAGCCCCCTTAGCTCTCCCTCCCCCGAATCCGCCACTAAGGAACCAGAAGGTCTCTAGTTCAATCCCAGGTGTAGCAGACCCTACTTTGTGAAGCAAGAAAATGAGGTGGTTGTGATATATCATCCAAAACACTTATTGAGTTTCCTGGTTTTTCTTCAATGAAATACACACATAAAAGGCAGAAATCCTAAAAAGTCCTCTACTGAATACCTAACCCTGAAAGCAGGGCTGTGGAGTCGGACCGATTTTGGGGTAAAGGAGTCGGAGCCATTAGAAAACAGGCCAACTCCGGGCTTCTTTTTACTTCCTTTTACAAAGTAAAAGAAGTATTGTATTCACAAAAAAATGTTGACCCAAAAGTAGGCTTTAATATACATATAGCTCTGTTAGCCTGAGAACAAAGTAAAATATGTAACTGTGAATTTGGAACTGATAACTTCAGATTAAAAAACCTTGATAGAATCAGGAGGAAGCTATTTCCTCCAAGACTTCCCGTGCTATTGCCCGTGGAACCAGAAGGTCTCTAGTTCAATCCCAGGTGTAGCAGACCCTACTTTGTGAAGCAAGAAAATGAGGTGGTTGTGATATATCATCCAAAACACTTATTGAGTTTCCTGGTTTTTCTTCAATGAAATACACACATAAAAGGCAGAAATCCTAAAAAGTCCTCTACTGAATACCTAACCCTGAAAGCAGGGCTGTGGAGTCGGACCGATTTTGGGGTAAAGGAGTCGGAGCCATTAGAAAACAGGCCAACTCCGGGCTTCTTTTTACTTCCTTTTACAAAGTAAAAGAAGTATTGTATTCACAAAAAAATGTTGACCCAAAAGTAGGCTTTAATATACATTTTGCTCGTCCTCGACTGAATGATGAGTGTTTTCCAACCTGACCAGACATGGATATATGCCTAAGAACATATAGACACCCAAAATATCCATTTTGATGATACCCGAATTAATAACAAAGAGTTTTAGTCGGTATGTACGTATGTATGTGTGTGTGTGTATGTATCTCACATAACTCAAAACTGATTTGTCCTAGAAAGTTGAAATTTGGTACCTAGCCTCCTAGTGGGATCTAGTTGTGCATCTCCCCTTTTGTTGCATTCGGATGTTCCTGAGGGGATCTTTTACACCTTTTTTTTGGGGGGGGGGGGGGGAATCATTGTTAATATCAATGCAAACTCAAGTGGTGTTATAATTTGGCTAACACTTGGCAACATATTGCCAAGCTTTTAGTCGCCAAGTTTTTTCGCCAACTTGGCGAAAAATTTGGCGGGTTTTTTTTTCAATTTGGTTTTATTTTGGCCAATATTGGCGACATTTAGAGAGTTAACAATTGAATCACATTAAAATGTCCAATATTGGGAAAATTAATCTGTATAAAACATTTTTTTTGCTTCAGTTCTTAACAAACTTGGGTTAAAATTATTTAAAGTATTTCTTTGCTTACTCCAAGGTATTACTACTATCATTAAATTGGCGTAAAAGGAAGTCATGTGATGCACACATCAACTTGTTTTCTTTAATATTTACCAACTCTCCTAGCATTTTTTTAAAAAACTGACTACAAAATGGTTTGATTACATGTATAAAGGCCTACTAATAAGAAAATTATTGTCTTTGGCAACCTGCTAGCTTGATAGTTTATCGAACTTTATGTAATAGCCACCTACGCTGGCCCTTAGTTTACTTATTTTTTAACTTCCTTTAACTAATAGTAATGCCAACTGTCTGCAAACGATTTTGTTGCCTAACATTTTCTAAGTAATCACTTTCAAATAAAAATAATTAAAAAAATTCTACTTTGATCTCAGTTATAAAATAGCAAAAGGAATGTATCCCTTGAGCATTGAACAAGTCGGGGCCCATAGCTTGGGAGGAAACTTCTGAGGGTGTTCGGTAAATTCAAATGTGCAAATCCAAAAGATTCGATAAAATATATATGTTTTTTAAACCTAAAGACAATATGTATAAGTTTGGTTCTCACTTAAAAGTATGACATAAAATAAGTTGGTTACAACACTGAATAATTTCAGGTAATTTTAAAATCTTCATTTTAAGGTTAGTTCTAAAGATAATTAAATTACAATAAAATAAGAATAGAAAAATGAGCGAAGAAATTTTGGTATAGCAAAAGCTATTCGTACAAAACTATATACCTCCGCAATTTTTCTAAAATTTGCTCCAGATGTATATGACCTTTCTCTGCAATACAGTGCCCTATTTTCATTGAAATTTCATAGACGGAATATAATTTAAGAATTATTGGGAAAACTTTTCAGAATTCAAGTATTTATATTTTTTATAAATTCTAAATTAACTGCGAGTGTCACCCACCAGATGGGTATCACACTGAGCAGACCACCCCCTCTCCAGAACAGTATTTTGCAGCATCAAAAACGCTTTTGTTCTCTAAAGTTACAGCTTTTTAAAATCGAAAGCACATGATTTGATCAACATCTATTTGATAAACATTAATGGGAAGCAAATTAATTCTTTTTAGTTTTTTAAAACGGAATTTTTAGTAATCTCACTTTTAAAATCCCAACTGTTAGAAAATTAGATTTTAAAATTCAATTTCTAACATTGTATGCATCTAAAGTTTACAATAAAATCCAATGCAAAAATATCATAAAAAAGAATTAATACATCAATCTCTATTTAGAGGTTTTTTCCCATCCCATGATGGGGAAAATTTAAATTAATTAATTAAGCCAGAGTCAGAGTTGGAGTCGGGCATTTAAAAATTCAGGAGTCAGAGTCTGCCATTTTCCTTCTGTCTCCGCAGCCATGCCGAAAAGTGCTTTTTAACAAAAAAAAAAAAATCTAAAAAATAAATTTCATCTAGCCCATCCTTTGAAGCTAAGATGTGCCTTTAACCATGAAACAAATCTTTAAAAATCACAAAAATGAAAAATACAAAAAATACATATTATGTTACTTACTTATGGTACAGTTCTTTATTATTCACTGCAATAGCTTCTAATATGTCTCTAGTCCTGTGAAAAATGAATGAAATGCAAATTCCAGTTTATTTCAACAATGACAGCGTATTGCATAACATTTTATTTATTGTAATATTCAAAATCTAGGGTGCAAAAAATAAAAAGGAGGAAAAAAGAAAAATATGCACACTATGCTAAATCAAGTAGGATTCTGCACACAATTTTTTTTTTTTTTTGGCGGTCTCATTTTTTGTGGCTTTTTAAAGTATGTTTGAAAAAATACAATTGATCTTAAGAAATTTCGATTACTTGAGTCCTAATTTTGCAGTTTAAAGCAAAATTAGAATTAACAAGAATTTCTGTATAGAACTAAAGTAGCCAACTTTTTTTGCATACCAACATTGAATTCTTAGCAGGAGATTGTATTGAACACAAGATCCCAGGAAAATTTTCAAATGAGAGACCTGGTTGATTTAACGCTTCAAGTGTGCCATGCTGTTTGTTAGGTTACTATAATTTATTACATGTCCTATGCAAGAGTTGTACAATTAATCAAAAATAAAAACGAATTTTTGGCGTATTGATAGTTTTATTCTTGCTAATAAGTTAATATAATTTTTTTTAACCCTACAAATTTGATTTGGATAAACAGGGCTCGTATATATGAGGTTCTACTGAAAAGGTTCCAAAAAAAAAAAAAAGAAAAAGCAATTTATTTTAAATCTTTTTTTTTCTTTTCCTCATCTTTGTACAAACATTTTGCTGATAATCCTGCCTCCATTGATTCATTAAATAAATATATTTTTTTCAACACTACTTTCTCATATGAAACAGCAAACATACATCATTGCTTGCGTTCGACGAACCTCATCGGTCGACCGGTGAGTAACCAGTTGCTAACCGCAGCGTTCTTGAGAGCTACCAGTTAACTGGTTGCTTCAGATGTCGTTTTATTAGCCTCACTGGTTGATCTATTGGTCGACCGCAACTCTAGCTGGTTGATTGGTTGATGGAACCACGTTACATTTTTGACCAATTAATGATGTATTTTTTACCTGTGTGTTATTCGTCTGTGTCATGTCTGCGCAAGTAACCAGTGATCAACCAAAAGCGTTCGATGAAGCATTGGTTCGTGAACAACCGGTTAGTAACCACTGACGTCATTGCTGTCATGTGATTAACCAACCGGTCGCTACCGGGCGTGTTCGTCGAACATAAGTATTATATAATTACTGAGCAGACTTTGGATATTTTTAAATTAACGTAACTAAAAACACTTGATACGCTATCTTAATATGTGTTTTCAATACAGCACATTACAGGTCATAACACAGTCATAACTCACTTGTTAAAAAAAGAACTAACATTTTTAACTAAAGCTAAAAATCAAATACATACTCAGACATTCTTAATGTAAGGCCACCAATCTGATTTTCTTCTAGAACAGCCATTACAACATATTTTCCAGTTTTCATCAATTGGTGAAAGTTACCATTGGTGATTTTAATGAAGGAAGGGAATCTTTCTTTATTAACCCAGTCATGCAAAGTTATATTATCAGATGCTAATAATTCTTCTGTAGAGAAGAGAAAAATAAACAATTAAAAACTTTTAGTGTAATACAAATAGGCATTATTAAAAAGTGAAGCAATCAAACAAAAAATAGGAGACAAAGTTACTAGGATCATTAAAAAAGATTAAAAAAATGGCCAACTCACATAACAAGCAGGCTCGTCATTTTGAATGAAGGGGGGGGGGGGGGGGGTATATAAAATCATACCAAAAAACAGAAAATTATGCCTACTTACATTTAAACATTTATTTTCTAAAGTTAGGGGAGGGGATTGATCCCTCTAAGTGACAGGCCTGGTTATAATGATTTTTATAAAAGTGTTCAATCATGTATACCAAACTCTTCAAATTTTGAATCACAAATTCAGAAATTTATATTATTCTGGCACAAAAAAGAGAAAAAATAATACTCTTTATTTAAAAAATCGTCATTTCTCCTGTCAAAAATAAAACTGTCTCGCCTTCCACCTTTCTGCATACGACGAAACAAGGCAACATGAAACATAGTACAGTTGAATGAATACCTTCATAACACGGACCTATAAAACGCAGTTTTTCAGAAGTAAACAATAAGCTTTGCAGTAAAAAAAAAATTCTATTTTGCCTTGCAAACATAAGTTTTTTGACAAATTAAACTTTAAAACAATTTATCATCTTCATTTTTTTTTTAATACTTAAGAAGTAATTCAATATGTCCAAAATATGAATGTAGTCACTTTTTGCCGTCCATTTCCAGAGCAAAGTGTCTTAGTGGAAACTCATTAGTATGCAACCATATATCAGGGTTCATACTCATTTTTGAAAATTAAAAGTAAGGAGTTTTTAAAGAGTTTCGATAGTTCATTTTATTTTTAAGGACTAGTTTCTTGTTTAAAGATGCATTTTTTTAAACGTATTTCAGAAAAAATATGTACAACACTAATGTTATTTATTTTTGCTTTTATACAAAACAATGAATGCACAAATATACTAAATTTATAAGAAAATATGCATTTACTGCTTCTTAGACTTGATCTGTCTCAGAATCAAACTCAAATACGAGGGGGGGGGAGGGGGGTTAACCATTGAAATATGTTTTATTTTGAAAATGAATTTAAAAAAAAAGTGATATTGACTGAAAATTAGTATTTTCTCAAAAGATTTAGGACTTTATTGGGACTCGAATTTGGATTGCTTCACGTTTAAAATTGCCTTTTGTGAAGAGCATTCAGTAACAAAAAGACATTCTCAGAATCGGCAAAAATATTTGATCCATTAGGACTTCTATCCCCTTGTACTGTAATAATTAAAATATTTTATCAAAAATTGTGGTTACATAATTTAAATTGGGATACAGTGTTGCCAAATGAGTTACAAAAAGATTTGAAAACATTTCAAGAAAATCTATCATCTGTGAATTAATGAAGATTCCAAGGTGGTTAAATACGCATAAATTAATTCAAATTCATGAGTTTTTTGATGCATTGGAATTAGCGTATGATGCTGTAATATATACGGTGCAAACAGGAGATGCTTTAAATACACTGCCAGCTCAGTTATTCCATCCGAGGACTGCAGTTTCGTGCTTTTTAGCACTCATCAGCCCGGGATAGGAATCACATGAGCTGGAGGCGAAAAATCTCTTAAGGGAGCCAAGAGAGTCAAACAAACTGGTAGCTAATGCAGAAGTTCAAGAAAATCCAGTTTGGTGGCTGCAAAAACAAAAGTTTGTCCTATTAAACAAATTTCAATCCCAGGTTTGGCATTGAATGCTGCAAGATTATTAGCGCATCTTCTGCAGTCTGTTTAAGTTGCATTGAAAGATTTTGAAATAGAAATTTTTGCTTGGACCGATTCTACAGTAGTTCTAGTGTGGTTAGCTAGCTATCCCTCTAAATGGAAAAAGTTCATAGCTAATAGAACATCAGAAATTTTGGAAATAATTCTATTCAAAAGGAGGTGCGACATGAAATCAAGAGAGAACCCGGCAGATATTGCGTCACGCTAAATACTAATTTGTTAATTGATTGCAATTTGTGGTGGAACGGTTCACCTTGGCTACTCAAAGATTTAAAGGATTGGCTTGAAGTCATTCAGGAACAAGAAAACAAAAACACAATTGCGGGAAAAATAGCTTAAAGTATTAAATTGCAATTTATCAGTTTTATCTTGTTTTCAAAACAAGGACCATTTCTTTGAAAAATTGATAGTTTTTCTAATTTTTCTAAAATAGTTGATATTGTAGCTTACTGTTTGAGATTTATTAATAGGTGTAGGAAAAATAATTAAGGTTGAAGGTTGCAACTTGTATTCCAATAACTACTGTTGAAAGAAATATGGCTATGTTAAAAATGATTTTGTTTGTTCAAAGTTTATCATTTTCAAGGGAACTGCACTTATTAAGAAATAACAAAGTTATTTCAACTAAAAGTCCACTGCTCCCATTAAATCCTTTCATTGATGAAAATGATGCATTAGGGTTTGCGGAAGATTGCAAAAGTCATTGTTGCCGTTTGATGCAAAGCATTCTTGGATATTACCAGGGGATCACAAAATTGGTAGCTTTCTAATTCAGCAATCCGTATCATTTGATTCACCTTATGCTGGACAAATCCTGCTAACAATTATTCTCAGACAAAGATTTTGGATCATCAATTGCAAAAAACTTGTTAAGAAAATTATTAACAATTGCATTACTCGTACACAATATAGGCAAGCAAAAACTACTCAAATAATGGGAGATCTGCCCGAAGCAAGGGTTACACCTGTGTGTCCCTTCTCAAACACGGGAATTGACTACGCAGGTCCTTTTGTTTTGAAATTTAATAAAGAAAAAGGATCAAAAACAACAAAGGGATATGTTGCAATTTTTGTGTGTTTTGCAACAAGTTCCCATCAAGGAGCATGGCATCAGATATTCTGTGACAATGGTCGAAATTTTGTTGAAGCTGAACGGAAGCCGAATGACATTCAGAAGTTTTTACTATCTGTAAATGAAAATGAGGAAATTGCTTTTTTCTTATCTCAGTCCAATATTCAATTTCATTTTAACCCATTCTCCGCATTTTGGCGGGCTTTGGGAAACAGCAGTTAAATCTATGGAATTCCATTTGAAAAGAGTCATTGGCGAAACTCTATTAACTTCTGATGAGATAACCACTTTATTGACCCAAATTGAAGCATGCCTCCTCAATTTCTGTCCACTAGTTGCTACTAGCGACAGTTGCTTGGAAGTTTAAGTGCTGACGCTATCTTATTTTCTTATAGGAGATGTTCTTTTTAGTCCCCTTGATGATACTCCACTAAATAATCTTTCCTATTCTTAAAGATGGAATTTAGTGTAGTCCATGAGGAATGGAGTTTGGAAATCCTGGAAAAAAAGACTACCTATCAACTCTACAGCCACGGGTGAAATGGCACATGCCACAGCCAAATGTAAAAGAAGGGAATTTAGTTCTTCTCAAGGACAGTGGTCCCCCTGGATCTTAGATTCTTGGATGAGTAGTAGCTGCACATCCTGGAGCTGATTCTAGGACACGCATTGTGGACATAAAAACAAACTGTGGACTGTTCAAGCAATTTATCTCTAAACTAGTACTGTTCAAGAATAACTCTTGACAGGGTGGGGAGAATGTTGATTATATTTCTATTTTAATAACTTCTACTTTAATTCATAACTTCTACTTTAATTTATAGAGGGCGCAGTTTTTGTCTTGCTCCATGGAAGGATAATAAAAATGGCAGTTTTGACTGGAAAACTCAATAATGTTGTGTGGCTTGTTTCTACACATTTAGAATTATGGTTAGTGTTTGTGTACATGGAAATTTTTCCTCTGGTGCAATGTACAAATACCTAGGGTGCTGCATTGACAGCAGTCATTATCAGTTAAAATTTTCAGTGCCATGTGTAGAAAAGTTGTCACCACTTGATAACTAAATGATGGGTAGTTACTCAAAGGATTAGTAATGCATGGTGAGCATTTTGCAATGACACAAAGTATCAAAAAAATATATATATATATTCAATCCGGACAAAATGTTCATTTTAGTCGTGATTTCGTATTAACCATATTTGTATTAACAGAGTTCAACTGTATTTGATTATATTAATTGAGGAATTTTACATTCTGTTCCAGAACTTTTCCGCACTATGCTAAATTTTTAAAAATAAATCCTCAGTCCAGCCAAGTGCATATGCCATGAGAAGATAAAGGACAGTATCAGCAGAAATGAGTTTTGAGATATTTAAAAAAAACATGTTCTGGATTTCATTTTAACGATGGAGAAATGTGGGAATTTGATGGTTTTCATGATTCATTTTTTTAGCGGAAACCAAATAAGCGAACTTGTACAATAAAGCTGTAGCACAACTGATAACAAAAAGGCAAAAAAATTAAAAAATTTGCAGATACCTTCCCATGGCAGCAAAGGTTAAGTTGCATTTAAAAGACAAAATTTGAGAAATTTTTTTACATAAATCAATTATTATTCATTCAGTTCATTTTTCAATGCTGAGAAATTAAATCAAAACTAACGAACCTTCAAACTTGATACAAGTTCCATCTTTACAAACAAAAACAGAGGGTTCCTTTGGTGATTCTAATTCATCAACTAAAGAAATGCATTGTGTTGGGGCAGTGTAGAAGTTCACAACAGTCTGAAACTCTTCAGCTATTCTTGTGAAATTATCCTGCAATACATGTTCAATAGTAATTTTAGTTTCAAAGCTCTTAAAAAAAAAAAAATCTACAAGGTATTTTTCAAAATTAATCATACTATAAAATAACATTTCAAAGGCAGCATCTGATGAGTAGGCAGGGTGATGAACTACTAAAATACATTGTTCCTAATTCAGAATGTAATTAATTATCAATGCATTCACTTTACCTTATCCCCCCCCCCCTTACCCTTTATGACTATCAAAAGAATAAGGCAACTATATTTAGTAGACTCACCAATAATCTACAATGAATAATCAAACTTTTTCAAACAGCAGTGAAAATAATTATTTTGTAACCAGAAGTCAGAATCTCCGTTTTATTAGTTATTTATTAATTTTTGTCAGCTAAAGTTTAAATTTGAACAAAGTATTCACCATATATTGAATATTTAGTTAAAATTTTTCAACTGTAATATTTAAATTTCATGACTAATAATTAAAATAGAAAATGCTTATTTATCTAGTGTCTATTTGTAAAATGTAAATGCAACAGCATTTTTCATCATGCATTTATCTATATTCAGTATTATCATTGGTTAAAAACAATCATTCCAAAAAGTTAACGTGGTTTATGTTTCCTTGCACTTCTGCATAAATGGATAATTAATTTCTTTCCTGACATATGATTTAATAACTGACCTTCATGGTAACATGTTATGCTATAAATAAAGAATCTTGCACTTACATTACATACCCTAAGTTGCTTGAAATACCATTACAAACTACAATTTATTCAAGTTGTTTTCTGCTTTCTGTCTTAATTTCTTCAGTAACTGACAAATAATTTTATCATAATTAAAATTGAGGAATGAAAGCAAATTATTTCCGGACATTTTTTTTCCCACCTTTAAGTGCAAAGGATTAGTAAACCATGGGTGGTAACCCCTCTAAGAGTAAGGACGCCCCCCCCCATCCCTAAATAACACAAAGAAGCTCCCAAAAAAGGGAAAAATACTCCTGAAAACACCCTTTCCACCAGGTGGGCACCCGAGTAAATTTTGATGACAATGATTAATTTCAATGATTAATGTTGTTTTTTCTTAAATATTTAATAAGTGTAGAACTTTGGAAACCAAAATACTGCAAAAACGAATTTCTAAGAGATTTTAGAATTTTTGTTGCATATGCTATGTTAAAAAATCAGCAATTAATATTTTGACTCTATGTTATTCATTATTACTTACCATTATGAGTTTCTTTTTCTGGTTACAAGAACACATTTAAATCAGTTTTTTTACAGTGAGGTTAATGCAATGCGTCATTAGATTTGAAAAAAATTGAAAAGTAAAAAAATTTTAATTGACATTAAAATTATTTTGAATGTGATAAAATCAGCAAGTAAAAATTTTCAATGATTTTGTACCATACTATTATACTATAACTTTCACCCATTACATAAAAAACATGTTTGTTTTTCCAATCATTTAACATTCAAATCTGTTTACAAATTGATTCCGAAACATTAGAGCATTTAGCAGAACCAAATATTTGGTTTCTCTGCCCAATATGTAGTATACTAAATACCAACTGAATATTTGATGCATCCCTAGCTTAAATCACAGGGAAAATCCTTTAAAAATCATATTTTAATTTAAGTAATGTTTATTGTGAAAAAACAATTTGGTTACATTAGGTTTTCACTGAAAAAATAAATGCTTTATGGTCAAATTCCGAAAAAAAAAAAAAAAGGTTCAAGTGGTAAATTTTTATTCCTCGCTGAAGTTCAAGAAGTAACCTTTTTTTAACTGCACAAAACTTAACAAACCCTAGCAAAGGGTGAAAATAATGAATTAATTTTTATTTTTCATCAGCATTAAAACTGCTATGTACAAGCTAAAAGTTGATTAAATAGCATCTTTAACATACATTTTACATGTTATTGACTACAACAGAGCTTCGATTTTGTTCTTATAATAATTTAGATGACTGAACTGAGTATACTGCAAAACAGCAACATGCTATGATTAAGAGTTAATGAATTCACAATTAACTTAATGTTTTTGAAAGTATGTACAAAGATAATAAAACAAAGCACATTTTAATTTGTGAGGAAATTTATTTTTTTTTTTTAATTAATGGAATTAAATATACCTTGAGTTGATCTCCACCTTCTAATTTTTTGCCATTTATGTAGATAAAAAAGACTTTCTTATCTTTCCTCAAAGCTTGAAATTGTTCACAGCTCATGAAATGCCGAACAGCTGGGCTAATTATGTAACAATAAAAGAAGTAATGATTAAAAGGTATCGATGAAACAAATATTACAACAAGTAAAAACATTTTAAATCATTGTTTTAAATTAGTGAATGAATGGCCGAATTGTCAAAGTTGTTTTGAGACAGATAAACAGCGAAGTACAAAACCAGCACTAACAAAATGTTTATATATATATATATATAGATATATATAAAGAAACACTATCATATATTGTATTTATAATCTGCACAAGTCAACCAAAATGAACATCACTACTCAGTTCAATAGGCGCCACAGGCTGCTCTATGATACTGGTAGACAACACATTTGATAGCAATATAAGGATTGAACAAGAACGAAAAATTCTTTTAAAAGAAGGAAAAAAGGGGGGGGGGGATTTTTTCCTTCTTTTAAAAGAATTTTTCGTTCTTGTTCAATCTTTATATTGCTATCAAATAGATAAATAAATATATATATATATATATATATATATATATATATATATATATATATATATATATATATATATATATATATATATATATATATATATATTTGTGCTGTCATTGAAAGTTCTATGGCTTTTTTTTGTCCCCCCTCCACCCACTTATAAGTTCCAATCACCGCCTCTGGCGGCAGATGTCAAGTCTAAAGTCTAATTCTTGTTTTAGTTGCTGTAATATGCAGTAACGGATTTTGGGGGGGCCATTGCCCCCCAAAGGATAAACTAATTTAACTATTAATTGACTTCTCTACAGCATTTTTTTATTTATATATTTATTTATTTTTTATAGTCAGTTAAAAAAACACAAAGCATGCTTTGAAAAAAAAAACATTTTTGTTTGCTAAAGAAATAGTATTTGAGTCAGATGCCAAAGTGGCAAAATACGCTTCTCACTAGTGTCGAATTCAAGGAAATGTAATGTCACAGTTTGTCCATTAATTCTTCTTTGATAGGACAAACAATTAACATTTTTTAAGAAATGTATAGGCATACCTATAAGAGTCATTTTGACCCAGGAAACTATTTACAAAAAATGAATTTTTTTCTCATCTTATAAAAAATACAAAATGAAAGAAATCATATGTTAGTTTCTTGTTAAAACCATGATATTAATGGAAACGGCATGTGGTATCAATATGTTTTCTCAACTGTATTATGGATAAAAGAACAAATCAGCAACTGCTTTGAAACTCACTCTAAAATAGTTTCTGAATTCTTAATAAAACAAATGTTATGAAGCTATGATTTTCTCAATCATATAATATTTTATAGGAAAAAAGAAATTAATTTATAAAAACTCAAATAAGGTGTGGGTTTTATAGAGAATCTTAGCCTCATGTTATAATCATTATGATACTATTTCTAATTAAAATTGCTTATTGTATAGCATCAGCATGTCGGTGACATTATGTTGGGTTTAGTATTTAATTGGCTTGAAACATTAAAGATATTTTATGTCCACATTCAAAGTGTTATTGGCAGGGCCGGATTTAGGGGAGGGCAGGCGGGGTTACTGCCACAGGGCCACCATAACAAAGGGGCCTCCACAGTAAAATTTTTTACAAAATATCCTAACTTTCACGGGTCGAAAATGTTCGGATATATATAAAAATATCGGATATTTTCGAAAATATGATGGTCTTTTTGAACCCTGATTAGGGGCCTCCACTCCTTAGTTGTTCCGGGGCCACCACATTTCCAAATCCGGCGCTGGTTATTGGTGCATAATATTTATGTATTTTAAGCAAATTCATCGAGCTGAAGAGATCTTTAAAAAATAAATAAATAAATAAAAATTAAATCTTGTTATAAATCAGTGTATGAGAGGGATTCAATTTCACGGGCCCCCTCCAAAAGATCTTTCTGCATTCGCCCCTGGTAATATGTAACGATTAATAGTGCTAAATTTAGTTGTGATCTTTTGACAGGAGTCTTGTAAATCATGTGGCTTATTGGGTAAGAATGCACAATCTTTGATGTAACCCCATTTAAAAATTGCATGGAGTTTGGTATGGAGAGATGTGGATTCCAGTGATTGTCGTGATCATAATCTCGTCTAATCCAACGAACAGGAAGCTTAATATTGAGGTAATGGTGACAGCCTGTCAGTTAATTTGGGAAGGGGAGGGGGTGCGGCATCTCATTGTAAATATAATGATATTTGTTTGTGACTTGTTACAGTGGGTGAAACAAGAGTTAGGTTTACGCCTTGATATCTGCCACATTATGAAAGGTTCACATATCAAAAATGTGCGAAACAAAACTTGTAATTTTTTTTCTTCAGTAAAGTCAACATTGTTGCAGTAATGGTGACTAAAACAAACAACACATTTGTCTTAATAAGCCTTGAAAACCCTGGAAGGAATTGGGACAAAAAAAGTTTTTAATTAATCTAATGATAATTTGTAAAAAAAAAAGAGAAAAAGAAAAAAATATATTTCAAATTTAACTATACTATTGAATGAAAAAATTAATTCATCATTTGTTAAATAATTAGAAAGTTGTAGGAACAGAAAACAGCATATCAAATTATAAATGCTTAAAAATCTTGAACATTATTTTCATTGCGGCATATTTATCCAAGCCTTCAATGCATTTATATCATACATTTTACTTGCCACATCATGTTTTTTTTTTTTTTTTTTTTGAAAAATAAGTGAATTAAAATGTTGATTCTTTTGAATTCTTATACCTGTATGAATACTAGAAGGAAAATGTTTATTAACACACAATTTTTTTTTTCACTCTAAAACTTTTTGCACAAAAACACTCCTGTGAAACAAAAAAAAAAAAAAAAAAAAATGTTCTACTATTAAGCTAAATCTGAGACACATGGAAAATAAAAAGTACTTAGTAATGAAAATAAAAGAAAGGAAACGAATATAGTCCCCTATCAAAAAATTTTTAAGGACAAGATTTTAAAACAATAAAAAAATATATTTACCCAAAAAAGTAGTAAAGTAAAAGAAAAAAAGAAAATAGAATATAAAACCATAAATTCTTACTCTGAATTCCAGGCAAAATTTTGGCATTATATTTTTGTAACACAATTTTGTAAGTTTTAAAATCTAATAAGAAAATATCATAGTTACAATTATATCCTGCAACCTTTAGAAAGATAAACATAATCAAATTACTCCTTAATAAAATAAATGAAATTAAAACTTGTTGAGGAATTGAAATTTACAAATCAGAAACAAAATTGCTATGTCAGTCAAAGAAAATGTTATTTTTATCCTCTGTCAGACTAAACTGAGAAAATACATCAAACACATAGACTGCTCCATACAGTTTCTTAAAACTGCTTTCGGTGTGTTTAATTTAAAAAAAAAAGTTAATAACACTTCCGTAGAAGCAGAAAAACACATTTTTGCTTTTTCAAAGAAATGGCAAGATCAGGCTGTTCTTGCAAATGTGCCAATGAGTTTTATTTTTATTCAGACAACCATTTCAGAATACCACGTGCAAACAAGTACTCGAAATATCTCCAGCAAACAATGTTTTGTCTACCAATTAATTTAGTTTTCTTGTAACCGTGAAGGCTCTTTGCTTTGTTTTCTACTTAAAATCAAATCATGCTCCCTTACTAATGCTGAACTTGCTTTAATTTAAGTCTATTAAAAAAAAAAAATTCCCAGTTCTTTGTTGCAATATATAAAATTCAATTTCAATTATAAAACTGCAATAACAAAATATAGACCTGTCAAGCTGATGATACTAAATTTCAAAAAGTGGCTACAAAAATTGATGCAACACAATATTGTAATTGAAACATCATGCATGCACATTTTTTAAAGATTTTAGATCACTTTTTGGAACATTTAAAAGTAATTTTTACAAAAATATCCATGTTAACTATTATTACTATCTTTACTAATAATAAAGCTGAAAGTCTCTCTGTCCGGATCTCTGTCTGTCAGAATCGCTGTAACGCGCATAGCGCCTAGACCGTTCGGAGGATTTTCATGAAATGTGGCACAAAGTTAGTTTGTAGCAAGGGGGTGTGCACCTTGAAGCGATTTTTTAAAAATTCGATGTGGTTCTTTTTCTATTTCAATTTTAAGAACAAAATTATCATAAGATGGACGAGTAAATTACGAAACTATCATAACGTGGAACCGTAACGGGCACAAGCCAATGGGCGAGAAAATACCCTACATTATTTGTATATATACAGGTGAAACAAAAGACCTTTCAATTTTCTATTACGGGCAAAGCCGTGCGGGTACCCCTAATATTAAATAAAGCATTAAGTGAGAATAGGCATCATCTCAAGTTATATTTTTACTGCAACAATAAGTTAGGGTCCATATTTATTCTAATAATGTGCAATGAAAATTTGATGTGTGACTAAAAGTACAATCATTTGCTGTGAAAGCTAAGAACATCATCAAACCACTGCAGTTGGAACAAACCTAACAGGGCAGCATTGAGAAGGCTATGCAGATCCCAATCACAGAACTATGATGTTGACCAGTTGAATTTGTCTCAACTAGAGTTTTCCCATCTTCTATTATTCCATAAATCAAAGCTTTACAATTGCTCTTTTTCCTGAATTGCCTGACTAATGTATGGGAGTTCATAAAATAATTATTTTAATGAAATTTTACAAACTTTCTAAAATTCCCATAGGGAAATTGAATAAATTTTGAAACCCGCCACGATGAAGTTTTCGGCAATAAGTCCAAAACTAGTAAAAGCCAATTCCTGCAATAAGTTGTTCGGGTATCATGGTTGCCGAATTACAGATCCTACATGAAAAGTATAATCATTTTATGCAAATTTAATCAAAATAAATAACAAAACAATTGATTTACTCATGGCTAGCACTAAAGATATTTATTTTTAACAAAAAATACTTTTCAGTAAAAAAAGTGCTTCTTCTCCAAAGCAACTTGCTTCTTTAACCAAAGAAAGCAATTAACTGAAAAACAGAAATCTATGGGCCTATTTTTCTAAAAGATGAAAATACATCCTAGTACAGAAAATTGGCATCTATGCTTATATGTTACTGTAGGCTGAAAGATGAAAGGGGATATATTCACTGAGACATCATATGTGTGATACATTTATACTATCAAAAAAATGAAATCTAGCTACAAATATTCCAATGAAGGAAATAAAAAAAAAACAATACCCATCCATGCGTCTTGCAAATTCAACAATTTCATATCTCTCTCGATCTCCACGATATTCAACAGTTCTGTGACCTTTAATGCTAAGAAGAAATAAAATTTAACATTATCCAATTTTTTTTGTTGAAAACAACATTGATTCAAGAATAAAAGTATAAGAGATTTACTACCAAATCCTTGATTTTGACTAACAGGCGATTCCACCGTAACTTATGTGACATTCTTAGGCAATTTATTCTTTTTAAAGTTCTTTTTCATTAGCTCAGCATCAAAAAATCAAGTATGGATTATTATCTTATTTTATATAGTCTTATACGACAATAATATGCACAATTTAATTATTATCAGTTTTTTAAAGTAATTATTGGTTTTATAAAACTTGTAATGTGTGACAACTTAAATCCTAAATTGTCACACATGTTACAAGTTTTATAAAATCAATAATTAATTATGAAAAACTGAGAAAATTATATTGTGTTTGTAATTGTTTAAAGTTTTATAAAGTATGTAAAATAAGACACTATTAACAGATGTTTGATTTTTGATATTGAGCTATAATGAAAAAAGAATTTTAAAAAGGAAAAATAGCATTAAAATTTCACACACATTACGGTAGAATCGCCCTAATAACATAAGTCAAGTAACACAATCAAATAAATTTTACTCATAATTAATATGTTTCAAAAAAAAAAAAAAAAAAAAATTAATCCTTTGCAGTCCAAGTCACCTTGGATCCAAATCACCTTTGAGCTGAAGGGTATTCATAAACTTGCATATGTAATTGGTTATCGATTACTTTTACTCAAAAAAGTGCATTGGAATGAGTTGGTTCCCTGCAATAACCAAATAAACTTTAAAATCCCTCCGACTCAGAAGACACTTGACTGTAATGCTAAAATTTTGATGTCTCCAACAAAAAGATAACAGAATGCAATCAATTGACATTATTGTTCATTGCACAGAGTGACTAGTAATTTCAATTTTTGGTCTTCGCTAATTTTTCTCGAAAGACATTTTTTTGAAGCTGTAGGTATATTTCAAAAACACATATTCAATAGTTTTGATTTTATAAATAAAACATGAGTGAGGGACATGTTTTGTACCACACAAATAAAACATTTAAATTTCTGATGTATTTGGGGGCGATATATTGAGTGCATACCTTTTAAAAGGGGAAATAAATGCTGAACTGTATATAATACAAGAATATTAACATTGATAATGTTCAATTCATATTAAATGAGGTATATTTTTCAACAGTAGGAGGGTTAAAAAAACTGGCCTTGAAAAAGTCTTAAATCTGTTTACAATCCCATTAAGGCCCAGAATTGCATACCCACAGACCCCACAATACGGAGGGGGGGGGGGCATGTCCTAAAGAGGGCTTAATGGCCCATGAAATTGAAAAAAAAAAAGAAAAAAAACTTGCACTAAGACGTGTTAAATTTGCAAATATACACTGCTAGTCTCTGGGAAGGGGCCCTAAAGATTTTGTTGCAGGGGAGCCCATAATTTGAAAATCTGGGCATGATCCCATTCAAAACAGTATAAGTCTCATGTCAACCACATATTATTTTTTTTTAAGTTAAATTTTCTCTTTAACATTGATAAAAACAAATGGTATAACAACTATTCAGTAACTAGAAAATTGCCCGTCAAGATATGACTGGTGAAAATTGCTTCCACAATTGAATGAAGCAATTGCCTGTTTGGTGATATTTTGATGGTTGAAGTCTTAGTCTTAACTCCAGTGGATTAATCCTAAACTCCAGTAGATAGTGTTCATTGTTGACCACTTTTTAGTTTCTTCACTCTCCTAAAATGAAAATTTACCAGTGAAAGAGTTAAGTTACCGGATCCAGTTCAGCCTTGTCAAAATAAGGCATTTCCCTGCATTTCAAACATTACCCAAAAATATTATCTAATTATCATGCCATCAAGAGAGTTTCATTGTTGGGTGACGTCAGGAGCGTTACTCAATCAGTGAATCGGCTATTACATACATGAGGAGTTAAAAGCAGGTCTTTCAGAAAAATATTCTTGTCAGGATCAGCAGTTTTACAAGAATTTTAGGAACAATTAATACTAATTTCTTATATTTTTTGAATGCCAAATCAATGAATTTTCATAACAGATAAGGCAATACACTTTTTTTTATTTAAAATTTTCATTATTATTATTATATCATTTCATATAAGATATAACTTTTATCTGATACAAAATCCCTTTAGAAATCAAATAATTAACGTAAGGGAAATATAATATTATAACTTAATGTAAGGGAAAAAATCTTTGTTCTTGGTCATTTCCTCTCCCCCCCCCCCCCCCACACACACAAAAAAAAGATTACTTTAATATGGTGAGTTTTTCTAAAGAATAGTTTTACGTCAAATTATCACAGACACAAATCCTACAAATAATATATGAAATATTTTAAATGAAACGGGGCAAAAAGATAAATCTTTTTCAAAACTTTATCCTGTCACAAATTAGGAAATTTAGAATAACTCTGGCCCCTGGTAGTATCAATAAACATGTGTATTTTAATATACAGTAAAGTTAATACTTACAATAATATTGTAGGAAAGCCTGATACAGAGAATTCTGTAGCAACACTTGTAAATCTTGTACAATCTAATCTACCAACTCTAATGTTAGTATCAACTAATGATTGAGCTACTTGGTTCCATATTGGATCTAAGTTTTTACAGTGGCCACACCAAGGGGCATAGAACTGAAATATAAGGCATTGAAATACATTAGCTATTCAGTTTTAAATACATAAATCCATATATACAGTAATTATAAAGGAAATCTCATTTTGAAACACTAAAAGTTATACTGTATATACTAGTGCATAAGCAGATTTGCACACGAGTTGATTCGCCTAATTTTAGTGGAAAAATCAGGGGAAAAATAGAAAACCTGTGCACAAGTTGGCTCTCAACTTTCTGGAGAAAATCATAACATTTTGCTGTGTTGAATTACAGAATTTTTTTTTTTAAAAAACCTTTTTCTCTTTGTGAAAAAAAAAAAAACTATTTTGAGGTATTTTTCGTCTACACATTTTTTGTAGAAAAAAAGCCTGTCATATTGTATACAACAAGTTTAGCTATCATAAATCTAATCTGAAATCCCTTTGGCCTAAAGGACTTACTTCACTGAAAATGAATTGGAAGGCAGCGGTTCTTTTACTGATATTTTACCGATATCTTAAAAGTGATGAAAAAACTGTTTTTACTAATGAAATTTTGGGAAAGATCCAGTGGCGCAACGAGGGGGGGTAACACCCGCCCCCCCCTCCCCAGAGGCGTTGGTTTTAACATAAATGCAAATTATAATACAGTAGTTCATGCATATGAAAGGGCTGTTTTGATCAAAAAACTCCTTTCAGAATGTATTTTTGATCAAAAAATTACCCTCAGAAGATATTTTTGATCAAAAAATTCCCTCCAGTAGATATTTTTGATCAAAAACCCAGAAGGTATTTTTGATTAAAAAAAACAACTGCAGAAAACATTTTTGATCAAAAAACCCCTCCAGAAGGTATTTCTAGCTATGCTAATGGAAAGTCCTAATTTTTCAAAAACATGAAATTATGTGACGTCACTGCTTTTAGGGCAGAGAATTTTGTGAAGGACATACTTTGTCTCTGAATCAACCCCTAGAGAGTGACACATGAAAAAAAAAACCTAAATGGGATGTCATCATAAAAATTATAAGCAAACTAGCTGACCTATCCACGTGCTGCTGTGGCTAAGGTTTTTGTTATATTTCATTGTAGCAAATTATTTAAGGGGTAACGGTAGGCGAACACCAGTCATGGGGACCATTTTTTTTTACATAGATGCTAGTTGTAAAAGAACATGACGACCTCCAGGACTGAAGTTATACTTCTGTAATCCCCTTAATAATAAGCACGAAACTGCAGTCCTCGGCTGGAAATGACTGAGCTGGCGGTGTATTTCATGTATTTCTGCTTTAGCCCTGTCTACTGAGTGGTAATTTACTGAATGAAATTATAATTCACGAACGAAGATGTGAATGTTTAACCAGGTATTCTGTAATAAAAGTGATACGGTGATATTATTCCTGTTTTTCAATTTATTGCTTCATTGTTCAAAACTATTTAATTAAAACAAGTACATGTAATTATTATTATATCATGTCACATAATTACCTTATTAAGGGTTTTTAAAGAGATGTCTTGTTGGCTCGGGGGGTAATCCAATGATACCGTCAGAATCTACGATACCCTTCAGAAGGTTACAGTTTCCCGATTAGTTTAGTGTTCGCTATAACTATGAAATCAGTCTCAAGACCAAACAATGTCCATTAAATGTTTAGATTTGAAAAATCCTTGTTTTTCTTGTGGGCAACTATATGTTGCATATTCATGTGTAGGAAAACCGTCGAATGTATTTGTGTTGGCTAAAGACGTTTGTAAGACAACGTATTTTGGCTCTCCTCGCCATGGACTAATATTTCATAAGCTGAGATCTTAATCTTTTACGCACAGTTACAAAATAAACACAAATTTACAAAATAAACACAAATGTTGCCAATTTATAAAAAAAAAAAACATAGGCTAATAATAAAAGTAATTATTAGTCTCTGGTTTAAACAAACCTTTAATGTGTTGTCCTTGAGAAAAATAAATACAATTGTTGCCAAACAACTATTTAAAATTAAAACAAATTACAAAATTAAATGCATGAAAAAATGCAAAATAAAGGTTTTTCAAAATTTCATAAATAATAAAAAAATTGCTTTATCTGCAAAATTGTTTTTTTCATCATAGTTAAAATAAAATTTTCTACATTTTAGTACAAATTTTTTTTTGTCTGGCGCAATTGGTTCGGGGTCTGTTGGGTAAAAAGCACTAAAAATCACATAAGACATTATATAACTTTTTTTAACTAATTGTTTTTGAAATAAACTATACTCTCTTTCTAATGGTGAAAAAGTGGTTAAAATCGGTCCAGTAATATTAGAGCCTATACGATACAAACTCACAAACAAATCTTTCCTCTTTATAATAGTAGTATAGACAAACCTAAAGGTAAAATTGTGACAAAATAGTGATTAAGTCAATAATTGAAATACTAAAGCAAAATATGAACTATTAGAAAAATATGATACTAACCATTACAAGCCAAACACCATTATTTCTGACTTCTAAAAATCTAAAATATTCAAAAATCACCTATTACTAATTAGAAATATCAGTAGGAACAATCAAACAAGTTCATGATTGAATAAAAGTTCAGTATAATAAAGTTTGGTAGGAAATATAGTGTTCCCCCACACAAGAGGACGCTGCGTCCTGCCTTCATTAGTCAACCTTCGACTTACTCATAGCCCTATAAGTTCATACAACTTGTTCTCTCTCATTCTTTGAAGTTTTAAAGCATTTCCTTATGATGACAATGCAGATGAAATAATTGTAAAATGATATAAATATGAGTTACATCTGTAAGGGAGAATATAGTAGAAAATGGGGAAATAAATAGTAGCATGATTTGTCTTGAATGATAAGCATGGTTCAGTTAACAGAGCATCTTTACTTGCAGAATAAATTAACTATCTTCTTTGAGTTGTTTCATTATTCAGTCATATTTTGCTCAAAGGGTCATTTACTTTTTAAAAAAAAAAGGTAACATTCCAAATAAATTCTCTCATTTTTTTCCCCCATCCCCAATCTTGCATTAATTGTGCTCTATTGATGAAAACCGTGTTTTGAAATCGAATCTAAAGCTTAGCTATTCAATATCTATATGACTGAATCTTTGCTGGGCACTAAACTTTAATTTCTTGTGCTTTAACCATTTCATCAGCTGTCATCTTTATTTATAGTTTTATAGTGTCATATTTACATATGGGCTTACCGTGCTATAGCCCAGGGCAACATGATTATGGAGGGGGGGGGGCAGGGTTGGCCGGATTGGACCCAATTGGGTCGGACCCAATGGGTTTTTTTGAAAAAAACCATTTAAAAAAACCCATTATTTAGCCCACTTTTGGGTTTTTTTAATTTTCTGAGAAGTTTTTAAAAAAATTAATTTAAATACTTTCACAATTTAAACTTCTTTTTCATTTCTTCTTCACCACAGACATTGGACATAAAAAATGAATTTTTTGAAATAGTATTTGATTTCTCAACTCTTAACAGCATTAAAAAAATGTTTCAAAGATTTTAAATAAATATATTTCACTTTTTTCTTTAACTAACAAATAAATGGACTCAAATTATTTTGACTAAGTCCTGTCACGTCTGATTTTCCCAATATTTGCAGATTGTGCAGAGGAAACTACCCTAGCTAAAAGGCTTTCATGTGAATTATTTCCTGCAAACAAACACGTTGCAAATCTCAAATAAACACAAGGTATATTTTAAAAATTAACAGATTTTTCAAACAGTCGGGCAGAAAACAGAACAGGATGTACAGTATTTTCATTATCTTACGAAAAAGTTTAATATTTCTTAGTTTGCACACAGAAATAGAAAAACTGGCAACATAAAATTTAAAGAAATATCTTGATTAAGCTGGAATTCAGTAAAAAGGGAGTAAAAACTACTCGAGGTTCTACAGTAGTTTTGCATAACAAAATGAAATACAGGAAAGTAAAATGCAAAAAAAAAAAGTAGTAGCAATTAAAAATGAACAATAGATTTTCTCACTCGAGAAGTAACTTTGCCTTAACTGTAGGTAATCATGAAAACTAAAAAATCTGAAACTTCACCATTCTTGGGTTTTGTCCTCTTTTATACTTTTCTTCAGAAAACGCTGAATTTTAACTAGTTTTCCAGCTTTTGTACCCCAAGACAATTTTTGCGCTTTGTCCATATACTTACGCTACAATATGCTACAAGTACCCCACATTTTCCCTAAAAAAAGACAAAAAACCCACATTTCTTTTAAAAAACCCATCTTTAGTTCGGTTTTATTAAAAAAAAACCCAAAAACCCTGGGTCCATGGGCTTTTTAAAAAACCCCGGGTTTTTGCCAACCCTGGGGGGGGGGGGGGGGGGCACTTATCAAAATAAGTAAAAACCTTTTTTTTTTTAATCTTAAGCCCACAGGAGCGGCCACGTTATTTCAACATATGGCTGTGGCACAATGCAAAGGGTAATTGAGATTTTTTTTTACTAAGCTTTCAGCCCATTAAACCTACAGCCACCAAACAATACTTGTTCTCTTTATGTTGATCTGATGCAGTTGCGAAGTCCATACTTTATGAGAAAGCTTTAATTCTGATCACTTTTTAGCCTTTCTATTCATGATTCAGTTGATTTTGAACAGATTTCATGAGCCAGTTTCAAAAGCCCAGGATGACTTCACATCCAAAAGAGCCTCTGACTTATAGGTATAGATAGCATGAATAATTTCCTTTGGGTGTTATCACATTCACTCATTTGAGTTCCTCACTACAGGGGCATGCGCAGAACTTCAGTAACAGGGGTACAACTATACCAGGGAGCTTGGGGGTTTAGATAACCACCAGAAAAGGGGTGCAGGGTGGCAAGGAGACATTATTAGGTGAGTGTAGGACATTGGTGGTATCTGAATTTTCTCAAAAAAGGATTTTAAAATGGAGTCAGTGAGTCAAAACTAAAATTAAGAATTGGAAATATGAACCTGATCGTAAGTATAATATTTACTCGGACATGGGAGGGGGGGGTTTGGGGGTTTCTCCCCCAAGAATTTTTTGAAATTTTAGTATTTAAAAATGCATTTTAGATTGTCTTTGATAATGTTTATGGGAAAAGTTTCAGGGACGCTTTTCCCATCCATTTTTCGAAATTGAAACTTTTAAAAACGCAACAAGTATCTTCGATTATGTTGAGAAGTGGGTGAGGGGGTGTAAGGAAAAGACCCCCCCCCCCCCAAAAAAAAAAATTGCTTGAAATTGTTGCTCTGACATTGCAGTTTTCGACGATCTTTGATGATGTGGGGTGTGATTCAAAGGCGCTCTGTCGGAACATCTTTGAAATGATCGAAGAACTTAAAACCAAATTCAAGATGATTTTCCAACGATGGTTGGTGAGAGGGGGATGTTCTCCCGAAAAATCTTCGAAGTTAGCTTTTAAAGAGCAATTTTTTGAAGATCTTTGGTAATGTTAGCGGGTGGAAAAATTCATGGACAGCCTCGGAGACGACTTTCCGTCTCAAATAATCCTTCGTTTTGGAAAAGGGGATGGCATTTCAACTCTGAATGTGAAAAGAAATATTATTAAACATTATTCAAACATAATACCATATGTATTACAAATTAAAAGCAAACTCCTCCCAGAAATATTACAAAAGATAAGACTAAACCTGTGTTTTTAACACGAAAAGTGCAAAAATTTTCTGGGGAAAACTCCTCCCCGAACATTATTGAAGGTCCGCTAAAATAGCATTTATGGAGTTCCAATTTCGACAAGTTTCCAGAAAGAGCTTTGAATCTCTCCTCTCTAACATCACCTGAAATCACCTAAAACTACGTTTCTTGAACTATAATTTCGAAAATTAGAGGGAGAGAATGCTTGTAGCCCCCCCCCTCCCCCCCCCGTTTAAAGTAGGTGAAGGTAATTCAATTGCAAAATTTACCTGGGCAGGGATCTTGAATCCCTCCCCTCCCGAGATCTAACAGTATTAAAAAATAGTCCAAAACTGAGTTTTTATTACTTCAATTTCGAGACTTTTCTAATGAAATACCCGGATCCTCCTACTTCTGCGTGAATATTTTACTTACGATTAGGTTCTAATATTTCATAATGAATACCTAATGTTATTTTCAATAATGAATTGAAACAGTATGGAGAGAGGTTGCTATTTTAAGTTCACCAGCGACACTATAGACCCCATAGGTACGCCACTGAGCACCTTTAATTATCACACGACCATCTTTATTTTTCTTTTATGAAAAGCATGATGTTCCTTTAACTAAGTGCAAAAATGTTTTGAGCTTCATTCATATAAAAAGGGGGTAAAAATTCATTTGCAGGGTATCAGAAAGAGCTCCTATTCAAATTTAGAACCTGACTTGATTTCCTGAAGCATTAGTTCTTCCTCTCTGCAGCACTGTTTCAAAAAACATTTTTTTTTATAAACTGTCATAGCCAAGCACTGTAAATGCTTGGGTTTATCAATAGATCTATTTCAAACAAATCTAAGGAAGTTCTTCTGCCTTTATATAGGAGTTTAGTAAGACCTCATTTGGAGTATGCTGTTCAGTTTTGGTCGCCTTATCTGAAGAAAGATATTTTTGTATTGGAAAGGGTTCAAAGAAGGATAACTAAATTAGTAAGGAGACTCTCAGATTTAGATTATGATACCAGACTTAATAGGCTTAACATGTATAGCCTGGAGCAAAGGAGAGTCAGAGGGGACATGATTCAGTTATTTAAATTTATCAAAATGAAAGATGTAAATGGATTAAATTTTTGCGGGGAAAGCAGGACAAGGGGTCATTGTTTAAAGCTATATAAATCTCAGGCTAACTTGGAAATCAGGAAAAACTACTACTTTAGCAGATTCGTGGGCACTTGGAATAGCTTACCGGAAGAGGCGGTAATGAGCAAGGGAGTGGATAGCTTTAAGAGGGCCATTGATCTTCATTGGGGAATAATTAATTGACTAGGACCAGCCAAGCTGGGCCCAGAGCCTGTTGCTGGTCGTCACATTTGTATTTGTATTTATAAATGAAATGCATACAAACAAATGATGAAAGCTGGGTGTGTGTAATGTAGAAGCTGGTTAGGAGAAGCTTTTTTGCCAGTCAGCCACAGCAAAACAATATGGTACTCCAAATTTTTAACTAGAGACGTACCGAGTAGCACTTTCGCCGAGTAGCTGAGTACCGAGTACTCGGCCTTTTACTACTCGGCCGAGTACAGAGTTACCGAGTACTCGGCCTTTCACTACTCGGCCGAGTTACCAAGTACCAATTATGTTTTATGAAGAACCACCGACACACATGTGATGAATTTTGAACTTAACCGAATAGTAGTATAGATCTCCTTGTCCATATAATAGTTTTTAACACTAAATTCCTGCTGAAATTCAATTTATGCATTATATAAACAATTTTGTTTGTGTCAAAAATTTTACAAAAAAATTATTTTTAAAATTAAAAATAAATAAATAAAAGGTATGATTAATCAAGTTGGAATTAAAACAAATTTATACCAATCAATTATAGTTTTAGTCCGCAAAACATAAATAATTTTAATACAACAAATGTGCAGGAACACTGCAGACATGTGTTTCTGCCCCCCCCCCCCCCCGTTACAAGGAATGTCTTTTTCAGTGCATAACATGTGAGCTAAAGAATGTTAAGACATTCGACAAAAAAATCCGACTTTTGTCGGATGCCTTTAAATCCACGAGCTCCCATGTTGTGCATTGAAAAAGGAATTCCTTGCAATGCCAAAACACATGTCTGCAGTGTTCCTGCACTGTGCTTTTAACATTGTTTTATTTCCTTTTACTTTTTAAGCAAAGGTATTTTCATAATTTTTTATAATTAAATTTTGTTTGTAACAAAAATCCATTTTCAACATAAAAATTCCATATTTTCTATACTTTTTTTTTTGCATAATTTTACATAAATAATTTTTATCAATTTGGGGACATTAAAATAAAGATTTATTCCATTAAAGCATTACAAACTTCATTATTCTCAAAATTTAAAATTTGACTTATAAATTTTAATTGTAAATGTTTGCAGAATATAATACTTGCTCTTTTTTCTATAAATTTTAGTATCTGCCTTGGACAATATTCAATTTTTTGCAACTACTCGGTATTGGCCGAGTATCTGATCAGAATTTGGCCGAGTACCGAGTACTCGGCAAATTGGCCCAGTAGGCCGAGTACCGAGTAGTTACCGAGTACTTGGTACGTCTCTACTTTTAACCTTGTTTTTTCTAAGCTAATGTGGGTACCACAGTACCCTGGTGACTCGCGTGTGCACGCCTCTGCCTCACTGTACAATAACATTTGAATTCTAAATTGTAACTGGATTACATTCTAAAGAGCTGAAAGTTTACGCTTTTGAAGCTGCCCATTTTAAAAATATGTATCACGCTTTAAAAACTTTTTGAAGACTCTATTTTGTTCTCCGGTTTTTAATTTAGCATGTTTCCTTTATTTAAAATCATTCCGCTTGTTTTGTTTGTCACTCGTTTTGATTTATCTAGGAGACTTAATATTAACCTAAAACAATTTTTGAATATTATTAATGTAAAACAGAAAATAAATGTCAATCACTCACAAAACAATAAATAAACTTCAGTATGGCACTAAAAATCCTAGTCAATGTCCAATGCTGTTACGGTTTCCGGCCTTATGCAATGACACCTGCTTTTTGGCTCAAATGTGATCTACCCCCCCCCCCCCCCTTGGCGACATCCGAATTTTTGCGCAAAATTGAAATTAATTTTTTCAGCAATGAGGTGATAATTTTTTTAAACATGGCATCCTTGGTGAAACTAACCTATGTTTAGCAACCTGAAAGCCACCTAGATCTGTTCAAACTTTTATTATATGCACGGTTGAATGCTTCTTGATATTTTTTGATGGCAAAAAAATCTCAGCTTTATTGTGACTATTTCAGACTGACAAGCTCAAAACAATTGAAAAACTAGTCTCCGGATGCTGTAACAAGATGCTTAGAATTTGTATACAAACCTGCCTTAACTCTATCGATAGGATGACAACTTGTTGCTTTGTATGAAGGAAAATCCTGTTTTAATGAACTTCAAGGGATCACAAATATTTTTCAGCCGAATGGTATTTCCATAGAAAAAGAATTTAAGCAATGTAAAGGAAATTAATTCAGGACTGAAAATCTTTTTCTTTCAAGTGGATATTTTGTTGCATTAGTATTTATTGTAACGGGATTTCACTGTAGTTTACAAATGCTTATAGAAATCAGAAAACATACAAAACAAAAACAAAAAAAATGGAATTAACAACATTGGCCTCTGCTTCATGGCTTGCAGCAAGGAAGTTTTGTGAATAAAAGATATTTTTTTTAATCGATAAAAAGTAAATGACTAATTTCAAACTACTTCTGCATATGAAACAGAATGAAGGCAAGAAATAAAATTTTTAACCACAAGTTTCACAGTAAAGAAAAGTGTATTTAAATTTTACTTGTTTCTCACTTCATATTACATTATAACCAGTGACAAACATGGCTTTAATTAACTGAATACGAAAGGCTTCAACTGCATCACGCTTAACAAAAGCAAAAGGTACAGAGACAAAATTCAACCGTCTAAGTTGATTGTTTCTTTCAATAGGCAGAAACATTTAACAACAAAATTTTATCTCTTTATATTTCAGAGAGATTTTACCACTGATATTCAAATGTATGAAGGTTTAAAAAGGAGCTTACCTATCACTCAACTCCAAAACACGGTTACTTGCTATGATTTGAAAAACTGAGAGCCCTGAAAAAACAAATATTATTAAAAATATTTCAGAAATCCTACCTTTTTCATTAAAAAGCAATTTTTCAAATTTCATTAACTTACAAAATGTTATTTTAAATAGTTTATCCATTTCAAAATTTGAAAACAATAAATGAAGCAATTAGTCTTTATCTTCGAATTTGAAAATAAATTTGTGCAAAAATATTTTATTAATCCGCATTAAACTACCACAAAATTACCCAAGTCCTTACGCAAAATAAACCTGCCGGAAAAACACGAAGAAAAACAAACCGCATTAAAAACACTCGTTGTTGCCATCGAAAAACAGAAATTAACAATAAATTCCAGATATCAGTAACAGAACCGGCAGAACCGCCAAAGTGAATTCAGTGTCTAAAAAGCTACACAAACGTTGGGGATACGAGATATTTCGACAGTTGGGAGATTGGTAAGGTTGACTGATTTTTGTTTACTTTCCACTTCGTCCACAAAAAAAAAAAAAAACTGTTTAAAGCGATTGGCGATATCTACAAGTATATGGCAACCCTAAAACTTACATATTAAAATTATTAAATAGTCGCCAATTACGAAATGTTTTGTTAGTAAAGTAGTTAGTAGTTTGTTTTCCCAAGACACCCTTCTACTCCTTGCTTCCAGAACATAGGTTTCAAGCAAAATTGCCAATCCTAATCTGTTAATTTCTTTAGTCAATTGTTTTCGCAATCAACTTATATACCATCTTCATTCATATCCTCACTTTGAGGACAAACTAACAATTCGTCACTGACTTACTACTAAAAACAAAAGTGAAAACCAAGAGAACTACAAAGAACATTTTATTTCTGTTTGAAACTATTTACACTCTTACATATGTTGCGCAGGTAACAATTGAAAAACGTATCCGCGTCCACGCTGATGGCTTGGAATTATTTTTTATCGCCCCCCCCCCCCCCCCGTCACTGTTGACAGATATACTGAAGAGTGATTAAGACGCCTTACACTGGAAAAGGAAATTTGTTAAAATGTTTCAGAGTTGGATTTTTTTTTTTTTTTTTTTTGAGCAATCACGATTGTTTATTATTCTCATTTGACTGTTTTTGGCGTTACGCTGATTTTATTTTCCCGCGAGCACCCTCTGCAACACCACCATCGACCGGCTCCTCTAGCGAAAACCGTGTCCATATCCTACACACACACGCATACATACACACCTACACATACACACACTCCTACACTCACTCATGCCTGCACACAGACACAAACACACATGCCTAAATACACACACACACACGAACGCCTACACGCGCAGCACTGCATACACACCACTCACACACATGCATACATACACTCACACACACAGAGCCTGATTGCCGCAGGGGCATGAGGGGCACAGGCCCCTCCTCTTAGATTTCAGGGGGGCCCGAAATCCCCTTAATTTATCATGATAATTAAAAATAAATAATGATTTCACTCAGAATCTAGAGTACAGTGATATCATTTATATTTGTGGATTTGTGTAAATGCTAAGAGAAGCAAAAAATCTCTTATTTGTTGATAAAATTCCCCTTAAAAACTTGATGACTTTACAAATCCTAAAACCACTCCAAGTGTAGTCTGTATTTACTATTAAAAGTTATATCATAGGTAACTTTGATATTTACGGTTTAATGCAACGAGCAAAGTTTAACCACATCTTATATAACCCAGACAACCACAAATGTCTCTTAGACATCCAAAAAGGTCCATGACATATCCAAATATCCATTGGATTTGCCATACAGCTGATGGATATCCATATCTGGTTATGTCTATGGATATGGATTTCTGGTATATCTTCAAGACATCCGAACGGTTACATGTTTTGGATGTGGATATTCCGATAGCTTATGGATATCCAGGTTTTGGATATGGATTTTCGCAAGTCGTCTAGCTATCCAGATTTCTACATGTTTTGGATATAGATATTTGGATAGCTTGTGGATGGCTGTTCAATAACCTGAATGTTTAAAAAAAATATCCATCTAAGTCTCATTTATGGATATCTGCTAGATATTTGACTTTTGGATATTACTTGATTTGTTTATATTCAGGTCTCTGTGGCAAAATTCTTTTAATTTAAAGTTTTGTTGATTTGAGGTGAGTTTTTTTTTAATTCATTTCCTTTTAAAATGTGGTGAACTGAGAAAACTAACACTTCTTCTTCTAAACTTCATTGTTTATCAACAAAATCGCGATCGCG